>NC_061102.1:38064442-38364442 GCF_015104395.2 Macrobrachium nipponense | reverse complement strand
CACGAAGGAATGCGTTCGGCTAGAACCATCGAGCATAAAAAATACGCTCGAGCAATTATATTTAAACAAAACGGATTTCGGTAAATACAAAAGCTGAGTTGGTGTTGTCGTGACAATACCATAAGTATCTAAAATCGAAACTGGTAACTCCTGGGAGGTTGCAGGCAGCCCCGAGTTGCAGTTCAATTAGAATACTAGTCGTCTCAATCACAATCTGTAGAGTTAACTACGGTATGCGCCTACACCCCGGACAATTCAACTGCTTAACAGAATCATGTCGCGAGGGTAATATGCGTAGTATATTTGTAGGTTTCTGTACAACGACCTCCATCCTAAATTCTTTTCCCTTCGAGGAATGAGAATAAGGATTGGAGATCGACCGCCTTCGTTCTCTAGTCAAGAGAGTGAAGGAGAAGTCTTCCCCGAAGGAAAGCTTCAATAGTGAACAGAATACCGAAGACGACAGTTCAAGCCAAACTGGATGTTCCCGTCCGTTCTTCTCTATTCCAAGGCTTGTCGCCTACTGTGAGGTAATCTTCCTTCAGCAGCAGTCTCCTTCCAAACGCTAGAAATTCCAGGAATTCGAGCATTCAGCGAGGTTCCCGATTATCGTGGTAACAGTTATCGGGGAATCTCGTCTAGCTCACTCTGGACCGTGGTTTTGCCTAAGTGTCTGGAGATCATAAAAAACTCGAACATTCTGAGAGTGCTAGAAATTCCGCAAAATTCTAAGCACTCATCGAAACCCCCACCGAATTCGTCAAACGATTATCGGTTGGTGGTCCTCTCGATTCCCGTAGAAATCAAGGATGGGGCAGGATCCCTCCTCAACGACGTGAGCTTGCGTCAGGTAGGACCCAAAGGTCCCCCCGGTAGCGCAGTCCCCAATGTGGGATCCTGCAGAGAACTCTCTGCAGGATCCCTCCCCTTTCCCTTGTAGCCGTAAGGAGGGAATGGGGGAGGAATTGGATACTCGCTCGCCTTCCCAGCGGAACTAGCAGTTGGAGAAGAGAGTAGGAGCAGCCATCACCTTGCGGCGATGGCCTCTCAGAGTCTGGGAAAACGTATCGTCAGGAGAAACGTTTTCCCCGAGGAGGGTTACGAACTTGTACTGTAGGTAAGGGTCTGCCAGGGGGAACACGTCCTGAAGTAGCAGAGCGCCTAGAACTTCTCGGAGAAGGGCTCCTGTCCCGAAAAGCACGTCTCTTACGAGAAGGGAGGTCTTCCGTCCGAGAGGGAAGTCTAGACCTCTTGATCGGAAGCGCGATGTCCTTCCTGCGAGGAGGATCCTTATCCAGCACGCCCATCAGCGTTGAAAGCTGCTCCTGAAGGTCCACAAGAATGCGCTTAGTCGACTTCTCCTGATCTCCTTCAGGAGAAGGCGAGAGAGGCCTCGGAGAAGAGGGAAGAGCCGCAAAAGAAGCAGGGCTGTCCTGGAATCTCCTGGCTCTCTTCGTGTTATACGGCGACTCCTCAGGGAAGAGCTCCGGGCTGGAGTCTAAAACACTGCTGGGCACCTTCCAGGATCTCTTCAAAGCGTGCGACTCCTCAGCCGAACTCCATCTGCGCCTTGGAGAAGCCGAATCAGACAACGAAAAGCACTTCCTAAGGATGCCTTTCCTGTGGTGATCCATGGCAGTCTGGGTCGAGACAACAGGGCCTGCCGAAGGGACGCCTGACCGGTGGGGATTCTCTACAACCTCCTTACGATTTTCGACATTCCTCCACTGGGCCTGGGAGTTTGGAAGAGGTCTAGACCTGGGAGCGTTGCGGACATCACACATCACTTCCCACAGCACTCTTACCTTTCATTGCAAGCAACTGCAATTCCATCCTGCGAATCGCGGCTTTCATGTCAGCCATCTCAGAAGATGAATCCGCAGGTTCAATGAAGGGAGAAGGGGTGCAACAACTACATTAGGGTTAGCTTCTAAAGAATCCTCAACTAGCTCGTTAGTACGAGACCTACTGGAGCTTCTAGACGAAGCTTTTCTAACCCTGTCCTTCTCTAACTTCCTCAAATAAGAAGAGACTTCCTCATTCAAACCCTCACATTCAGCACAAGGATTATCAATAGAACACTCATTCCACCGACACCTCATGTATACAGTGTGAGGATCTACCGAACCCTTCGGTAGTCTCATCTTACAGTCATCCATCGCACACACTCTAAATACAGTACCAGCATCAGACATATTAGAGAATCAGAAAAGCGTATGCCAAGCCAATGATCCAATATGTCACCAAAAGACAGTCCAAGAAAGATCCACGGCAAGCAAAAAACGAAATCCAAATCAGGAGGAACCAACAATGGGTGTTGTTGGAACCGGCGACAGGGAAAATCTGATTAGAAAACGGGAATGGTTCCTAGTCCCGCCACCCAGCAGCGAGAGGGTAGATCACCTAACCTACCTGTAGCGTGTGCCGCGAAATTTGAAAGTCTGTCGGGGACGTCGGAGACTATAGCTAAGTATATATCTGCCGGGGAAGTTGCATGTACAAAACTAAATTTTCAGCATCAAAGAATATTTCTTAGTTCATCAGCACAGCCAAAAACAATCTGATCCTTGAGAGCCTTATCCTTTCCAATATCATACTCACAATCTTTTAAGAATTTTAAGTCTTGTAATGTAAGATTCAACAGACTCACCAGTATTTTGAGCGCAGATCCTAAACTTATACTGTGCTGCCAATTCATTCTTTCTTGGAGCAAAATAGGTGTCTAATTCAACAAGTGTTATAAATTTCCGATAGCTCCTCGCCCCCAGTCGGCAGCAACAATGCAACTTTCTCATCTTCAGCCTTTCTATCCTTTTCTGTAGCTTAAGATACCAACTGGAATTTCTGTTTAAAAAGTTATATGAGCATTCCGCATCGTGGTAGACTATGGCAGTCGACGTTTTCCTATGTTATTTTACTTGCTGAACAATATTTCAAAGAAATATTTATTTGGACAACTGTAACTAGACTGTAATTGACCTTTGAAGGCTACAAGACAGTACAACCACAGGATGAGATGTACTGTCGTAATAGAGTTCAAAGGTAAATAACAGTTTAGTTACAATTGAAAGAAAAAATATTCCTTTGAAATGTTGTTCAGAAAGTAAAATAACATAGGAAAACGTCAACTGCCATAGACTAACTCAGTTGGGAAACGTTCAAAGTGTTCGTTTGGTGGATATCGAAGAAATATAATCAAGGCCTCCATGTTTAGGCACCGAAGAAACGTAAACAAAGCCTCCATGTTTGGCGTGAGCAACCTGCACGGAGCCATATGTTCACTAAGGGGAAGATGGCACACTGGGGGGAGGTGAGAAGGGAAGGTACGAGTTGAGTAAGTGACTAGTAGCTCGCCATGGAATAGTTATATAGATTTGCTGGATAACGACCAACTTCCCACAAAAATGTAACAATCGGGTAGAACGATCTAAAAATAATAATAAAGAATAATTTTGGAACCTTACCTTAAAGGGGTGGAGGGTACAAGTCGGCAGCTGCTTTTATGAAGCTGTGGAGCCCCGTCTTGGGGTCTTGAAAGTTAGTCAAGTCTGCACTCGCTACCACAAAGGGGGCAAAAGACCTGCTTTCTTAAAAACCAGTGATCTTGACACAGCTGGATTAAGCGGTCATAATGCCCTGAGTAATATGAAAAGAAATCCTTATAACTGAGGGTAATAACAGTTACAGGTGGGTGGTAGCGTGTCCTTAGAAAGGGGCTCAGAGGAGTGTGACTTCCATGATTACAGGTAGCCATGACATCTGGTTCAGAAGTGGCGTTGGTGTACAGTATGGGAAATGAAATCATGGAAGAGTGGACCGTACGAAACAGGGTAGGAAGGATGGGGTGTGGTAGTAAAAATGCACAGCTGCTATTGGCTGAGAGGGTGGGGGATTGACGTAAATGAAGTTTTCATAATAAAACTAATATTGTAATACTTACCTGAACACCTGAATTAGCCCTGTTCACTGACCAGCCCGAACTATATCCCCACATATTTACCTACAAAGTGGGTAATTTTAATTGTCAGTGTTAACAAACGCTGCAGGTAAAATCTAGTCAAATGAGTTACCTGTGTTACCGTTGGCAACGCTGCCACAAATACCGGCCACCAGAGGCCTGTCTCCTCAATTGAATCATTCACTATCAAATTGAAGTGGGGAGGAGGGTGGGAATCATTCAGGTGTTCAGGTAAGTATTACAATATTAGTTTTATTATGAAAACTTCATATTGCAATACACTTCCTGAACACCTGAATTAGCCCGATTAACAACATTTACTCGGAGGTGGGATCAATCTAATTCAGGCCGACCTGTCCACGGAACATACGCAGGTAACTCATAAACAACCTACCATGATAAAAGCATGTATCCTCACCTTGTTATCTAACTCGGAGGTGAGGATGTTTGCAAAGAAAGTACTTCAACATCAGTGTTGAGTCTAAGGTACCGTCTGACACATAAGTACCTCCCATGTGATAAGCTATACTTCTTATTCATGGAGGTAAAAACAAATCTCCTCACCTGGTTGTCCAGCTAAGTAGGTGAGGATGTTTTGCAAAGAGTGGACCGTACGAAACAGGGTAGGAAGGATGGGGTGTGGTAGTAGAGATGCACAGCTGCTATTGGCTGAGAGGGTGGGGGATTGATGTAAATGAAGTTTTCATAATAAAACTAATATTGTAATACTTACCTGAACACCTGAATTACCCCTGTTCACTGACCAGCCCAGACTAGTGGTACCTCGACATACGAAAGGCTCAACTTGCGAAAAACTCGAGATACGAAAGAAAATACGAAAAATTTTACAGCTCTACATACGAAAATTGCTCAAGTTACGAAAGGTTGTTGCTGTAAAGTCCCGAGATTCACCCGGACCACCAAGAACAATTTTAAAACTCCTTCGCCGCCAACTGAGTAAACTCACCACCATCCTCCCGCTCTCCCATTGGTTCCTGATGCTAGTCACCCCATAAGAACCTGCTCTCCTATTGGTCAGCATCTACCCCTTGTGCTTTAAGTATTCTATTGGTAAAAGGATGCTGTAAATTGAAAAACTTATTCATGCAATACATTAATAAAAAAAAAAATTAGGTAAAGATAGGAATAAAGGAATAGAAACATGAAACTGGTTTATTATACTGTTTGGTAGTTCAGTAGGTTGTAAGACAGAGATAATGAAAATTTATGGCTTACTGCGTACTAGGAAAAGTGATTGCTTGGCGATCGTTCGATATCGTAAGTGCTGGATGTAAACAGAAGTTTGGAAGCTTTTTTTTTTTTTTTTTTTTTATTATAGTTAATGGTTACTTGATAATTATTTGAAATGAGTACATGCAATACATTTAATAAAAAAAATTGTGAATTAGATATCATAAAATATAAAATAAATCAGACTGCTGTCATGAAGCCAACAAATACCTATTTTTTAGAATTATTCTTCTGTTTTAATATTACGTTACGTATATGTTTCATTATAGCTGTCAGTAACTCGGTATCTCCATTAGGTAAAGATAGAATAAAGAATAGAAATGAAAGGTTATTATACTGTTTGGTAGTTTCATTAGTTGAAGAGAGATACTAATGAAAATTTATGGCTTACTGTGTCCTAGGAAAAGTGATTGCTTGGCGTTCGTTCGGTACTCGTAAGAGCTGAATGTAAACAATCGATTGGAAGGTTTTTTTTTGTTTGTTTGTTTTTGTATTATAGTTAATGATTAATTAATAATTATTTGAAATGAGTACATACTCATTATTTATACATTTTATTGGCATATTCTAAGCTTTCAGCTTCTTAGGTTTAGATGTCTGAATCATAGACTAGGCTACAGTAGCAACCGCTAACAATAGGCTAGGCTTATTGCTAAGGGACATATACTAAAGTCCTAATATATGCAGTAAAAATGGGGTTGAACATTACATGCAGTTGAATATTACTCAAGTATGTACTGTATTTTGTCTTTTTGGAGTCCTATTTCTTCCGTCGGATCGGCGTCGTAACCCTAGAACATGTGTTGTAGGCCTGGAAATATAATTTACTGGGGTGTTTTTGGAGGGCTTGGAACAGATTAGCCATTTTACATGTAAAATGTTGTCCAAGATACGAAAACCTCATGATACGAAGGGCGCCTCGGAACGGATTAATTTCGTATCTCGAGGTACTACTGTATATCCCCACATATTTACCTACTAAGTGGATAATTTTAACTGTCAATGTTACAAACGCTGCAGGTAAAATCTAGTCAAATGAGTTACTTGTGTTACCTTTGGCAACGCTGCCGCAAATACCGGCCACCAGAGGCCTGTCTCCTCAATTGAATCATTCACTATCAAATTGAAGTGGTGAGGAGTGGGAATCATTCAGGTGTTCAGGTGTAAGTATTAGCAATATTAGTTTTATTATGAAAAACTTCATATTGCAATACACTCCCTGAACACCTGAATTAGCCCGATTAACAACATTTACTCGGAGGTGGGATCAATCTAATTCAGGCCGACCTGTCCACGGAACATACGCAGGTAACTCATAAACAACCTACCATGATAAAAGCATGTATCCTCACCTTGTTATCTAACTCGGAGGTGAGGATGTTTGCAAAGAAAGTACTTCAACATCAGTGTTGAGTCTAAGGTACCGTCTGAGACATAAGTACCTCCCATGTGATAAGCTATACTTCTTATTCATGCAGGTAAAAACAAATCTCCTCACCTGGTTGTCCAGTTCAGTAGGTGAGGATGTTTGCAAAGAAAGTACTTCAACATCAGTGTTGAGTCTAAGGTACTGTCTGAGTCAGAAGTACCTCCCATGTGATAAGCTATATTTTTATTCATGGAGGTAAAAACAAATCTCCTCACCTGGTTGTCCAGCTCAGTAGGTGAGGATGTTTGCAAAGAAAGTACTTCAACATCAGTGTTGAGTCTAAGGTACTTTCTGAGTCTGAAGTACCCCTTACCCCATGTGTAAGCATCTTCTTATTCATGGAGGTAAAAACAAATCTCCTCACCTGGTTGTCCAGCTCAGTAGGTGAGGATGCTTGCAGAGGAAGTACCATACCGTCGGTGTCGAGTCCAAGGTACCGCTTGAGTCTGAAGAACCTCCCATGTGGTATTCTATACCTCTCATGTATGGAGGGGAAATGGTGAACCTCCCATGTGGCTATGTAGCCTCTCATGTATGGAGGAGAAGTTGAGGGTGCAGGACCTTCAGTTCTCTACTGCTCACTGATGTAGATGACTTGTGCTGAAGAAGTAGTGATTCCAACATGACCATCAAGGGCCTAACCTCAAGGGCCTAAGGAACAATACACTCAGTCTAAGCTTGACCAACAGAAACACTAGAGTTCATCAGACTATCACTGCCTCCCTAAACTTCTAACACCCTAACTCTACCAAGCCAACTATAAAACTGAGTTACCGCAACAACAGGACCCCGTGAGTAACCTCTCTGAAGAAACTGAAATTCCCTAAGGTACAGTGTTGTGAAAAACCACACCGACTCTCAAATAACCACCTACATGATCGCCGACACCAAAGCATTCCTCCGGAAGCCAAAGGGTAGCCCTCCGTGATACTTTGCGCCCTTGGATTGACTAAGAACCCCTTCTTATGAATGTCCAGATAGCGCTGAGGCAATGATTTAACAAGAAGTCCCTCCTCTCCTTGACAAGAACATAGTATAACCATCAGAAATGTTAGTCTGGTATGCAAACCCCTTCGAAACCAAAGTGAAGAGGTTATCAAACAGTCCAGGTTCAGAGAAACACCCATCAACTCTCACCACATCCACACAGTGGGACAAGGCCTCCCACTGGCTGTGAAAGGTGTCTTCCAAATAAGAGCCTCATGATCCGTAACCCTTACCACACGAATCAATGAAGGAACCCAATAGAGCAAAGCCTCAACTGACTCTTAAACCGGAAGTCGGACTCCGGCAGAGGAGTTACCCGCTACCTCATACAGAAAGTGATGCTAGCCTAAGTCCTTCCCCAAAATCTGCCTGACTCCCTGAAACCAGATCAGCCTACTTGATGTTTGAGAGACTGCTGGTTTGGTTAAATACAACATATCAAACATTACTTGAATTAACTGAGATTCCTCTGGAGCCTGGAATGCAGAAAGAGAGAATGGACAAAGTCCACAATCCGTTATACTCGCTTCCTTCGCCGGAGAAACAAAAGCCCACAAGTAGCAAATGAGTCTCTCTTCAAAGGTATCTGTCCTCTGTCAGACCTGTCCGGCTACACTGGAACAGGAAAAAGGAGAAAAGCCGAACCCCCACAAGAGCAGCACCCAAGAACCCGGAACCTACTACGCCTAGCTGCTCGATACCAAACGACATACAAGATCCCATCATATCTGAGCCTACCGATCCGATTGCGCAACGATATACCAACAAGAAGATGATAAACTCCCGTGCAAGTCGTACTCGACTGCGCAACCCGCACTCCCCCCAGACATTATGATGTAACCCCTGTCCGACTGCTGTCCACCCCCTCACAAGAGCCAACTGTCACCAGTTCTGCAAAATCTGTAAAAGTTTGACACTTGAGTGCACATACCCTCACTACCCAGTGACAATAACGTTACACCTGAGCCGAATATACCTTGGCGATGAACGCCCATCCCTGCGAGTAACTCCCACACTGTTGCACTAAATGTGTACCAACCAAGACGATGACCTAACCTTGAACCAGTCTCACTTGACTGCGAAACTCCGCACTCACCAGTGACTATGACAGTCAACACCCTTTAAGAACAAAGAGGTCGCAAAACGCGATCCAACTAACGCCCGTTACCAATACTAAACCTGGACTGGAGTCGGGAGCAAGTGAGGGAAAGAAGTACTCCCAGTAGACACAGAATCAAGGTCGAACCCACATTGAAAACCCCTTAAGGTGGAACAGAAAAGCAGCAGGAAAAAGTTGAGAAAATAAGCAGAAGGAGAGAGAGAAGTCACTACGAGTAACCACCGGAGCACCTAGCGCCGACATTGTGCAGGTGGAGAACCAACTGTGCGGTACACAGTGCTTTAATAACAGGTTACGAATTCTGGAACCAATGGGAGCCACAGAAGGAAATTACCAGCTACCCTAAGAAAGGCGGCCGAGGGCACAAAAAGTGCTAACTATGATGCAGACAAACTGCCAACGGCTGTAGCCCCCCAGCAATTACCGTGGTAAGCACGTTACGTCTCACACACCTAAGGTATATAAATGGGAACGAAGAAGATTACTAACTATCCTCTGAAAGGAGTGGGTGGTGACACAACCGGTATTGATACAGTCAACGATGGCACAGATGAATCTCCAACTGCCGTAGCCCCCTCAAGAACTACGGAGGACACATTATGTCTCAAAACAAGTAAGGATGAAAATGCGGAGTTGCAGATACCGCCTTCCCCCCGGAAGCGAACGTTCGTGAGCTTCAAATACGCTGTTCATCTCAGGCTCATGAAGGCACTTTTTAGGTGAATGTTTCACAAACTTCCAACAAACGTTTTTTTCACATACTTAGGACGTCAATGATAATGTAACTCGATATACAGTAAATTATGCGTTTTTCTCATTGATTTTTTAGACCTGTCACATGCAGAAAAAATATAGTGATGCACAAAAATCGTAATATTATAGTGTACAAACACATGTACAAACCTCATTTTCACCTTTCGAGGGAAATTAAAGGTTTTTCCATTTCTTAAAGACTTCCTTTATTAATTGTTGTTTTAAACATTCGTCCTCATTTGGTGAGCAAACGACAGCATATAGAGTACTGAAATATGTTTATATAAACCCCAAAAATGATACAGCAATTATCTGTGATCGAGAATTTAAACTGTGTGGGAAATGGACACCAAATGCCGCCACCAGATGTCTCTTGCAGCAGCATAAACAAATTGGCGGGCGCCACGAACTGAATTTGTTTGACAAAGTGGCTGAATTAGATTTACATGCAAGTGCATGCCAGCTGATATAGATAACACTACGACGACTTGAGAAAGCCAGGGCCCATAGGTAAGTGATAGCAACTTATGCCATTGTCTTTCACTATCATTTTATAGCATATCCCTATAGCAATATGAGAGAAAAGTAACGTTAGTCTACATAGGGAATACTAGTAATTCTGCATTTTCTTTGGGGAATTGAAATACTAGCTAGGTACTAGTACCAACGACTCTAGGAAGAGTTGCTTTTGTTGTAAGGGTTTTAATGTGAGCAAACCTCTAAGCTGGACTAAAATTGGCGAGAATGTAGGCTGTACAAGGTGACAAGGTCTCCGCCAAAAATTAAGTAGACCTACTACCTATATAGTAGCCTATACTAGGCTAGTACTAGCTAGCTACCTACCTAATTTATGGCGTCCTACGGCCGTCCCCGGCTAAGTAATTAAGTCAAGGGATGTGAGGGAGAAGCCCCCCACCTTTAAAGGGGGTATGGGGTCAAACCCCCCATCTAGGTAATGCTTGATTGACGCAGAGGTTAGGTTAGGCTAATGCACCCAAAACCCCCGATTCCCATAAGGCCCCCAAGCTTGTTGGGTGGTTATAGACTAAAGGGTTACTTCTTATTTTACTGACCAAGGGTTTTTTTTTTTATTTTAAGCATTATATGTTAGCTAGTATATAAAATGTAGTTTTTTTTTCCTCTACACTAACCTAACCTATAATGCTTAACCTAACCTCTGTGTCTGTAAAGCATTAATTAGACACTAAATTTTGTATACTAGCCTAACCTATATTGCTTAACCTAACCTCCACTTTAAACATCATTATTTTCATTATTAGACATTTCCTCCCTTACTGACTCATCTATGCATTCTATACACTATTCTCCTTAATTCTATGCATCTACTTTTTTATAAGCTCATGTGGCTCTAATAGTAAGAATTACCCAAAGTTTTTTTTTTATTTATTATTTTTATGGAAAAACTGAAATAAAGTAAGGCGTGGAGTATTCCCTAGAAAAAGGGATTGGTTCTAGTATAAAATAATTTTTTTTAACTCATTGTAGGTTCCAATGCTGTGATAATATTACCTTTACATTTTTATGAAATATGATAAAGCACTGTAATTGTAAAACCAATGCAAAAAATAAATAAATAATTCAGACCTGTAATTGCATGGTAGCGGGAAATCAGTGTTCGGCTTACAAACTCGCCTGGGTTATTGCCTTTTGCATGGTTCAGGATAAAATGAATGAGGTATAGCTTCATATTTTTCTCAGGGTCTGCAAGTTCATTATCTTATTACAGTATAATGGACTGAGTAGTGAGTTACCAGAACAGTTTAATTTATTATATCTTGTGAAATTTCATAGCCCTCCCTATATTGTACTGGTATATTCATGTATATTATTTTTTGTTAATCAGTTGTTACTAATAAGGTGCAATTAACTTGAATTAAAGATTTGCAAAATCAGTTCAAAAACACCGTAGGCTACAGTAACACATAAAATACCTAATGTGAGAGAGAGGGAAAACTACATATATATCACTCTTTTTCAGGATGCGACTTGCATTGGCTGAATTGTGTCATGGCATCTGGTTGAAAAGGTGGAACTGTACCACAGTCAGTTTTTGGCAGCTATTACCGCTTCAGTGAAAATTATGAGGAAGAAATCAATGACTCCACAGAGGAAGGGAGATGGAAGTGTGTGCGTCCAAATTATGTTTATATATATTAATATGATATATTATATATATATATATAGATATATATTATATATATATATATGTATCTACATATTAGCATATTTTATAAGGTTTATTTCATGTATATTTTCAGTGTTTGTACATGCATATATCTGTTACCAAAAGAAATAAAGAAATAAAACCAAAACAAATGGTACATGTGCTTGGTGGGATGTGATAGATTTGAATCTTTCATCTTTTGTTTGTATCATTCAAAGTGGTTGCAATCTTCAGTATGGTACAGACTATTTTATAAAAAATAGCTGTCCATTAGCACAAGTCTCATGTGTGTATTTATGTATGTACATATATACTTCATATATACTTTTTATACTGTAATTTTTTTTTTTATGGAATGAGGTGGTTGTTACTGAGGTAAGAATCAATCGAGTGCATTTGCAGGTTATTTATATACAAAACAGAGGCCACATTATTTGACTATTTACTTGTACAGTGTTAGTCCCCACTGGAACATGTCAGTGCAAAATAAATGATAAACAAGATTAAAACTTTCTTTCTCCTGAGTTATTATTTATTGTAAGGTATATGAACTATCATTTTATGGTCTTGAAAATTATTATTCAAAGCTATTGCAAGGTTCATGTAAACCTCGTTAACACATTTTCAGGGCCTGTATAAGGATTGTTTAATATCCTTACAACGTTTGTTTAAAGCAGTTAAAAGGTAATTATGAGGCATTTATAAAGCCTATTTAAGGTTCTATATGGGCTTTTTGAAGGTTTATACCATGTTTTTTTGAAGCTCTTTCAAGGCTTTTATTGAGGTTTATTTCAAGCATATTTAAGGTTTGCACAAACCTAAAAGTGTACACGAAAACGGGTACTTTTTAGGTGTATCTCAAGCACTTTTTAAGTTTGGGGCTTAAAGTTCGCAAGCTTGTAAAGTACGTTCGTCTGATGTCCTATGAACATTCATTTTCTGGGGGGGTTGAAGCATCAACACCAGCAGCCTGAGAACTACAGGACCTGTGGAAGGTGCTACGAAGGCAGCCCCTCCAAAATTACTTCCTTTAACCCCGGAGAGAGAGAGAGGTTGAATTCTCCAAATTTCAGGATGAAACGATGAAAACTCTGGCTCTGCTGTGTTATTGGCAAAGAAAAACAGGATGAGCGAGAAGACTCCGAAGCGACATCCGAAGAATGAGCAGCTAAAGAAGACTGTGTAAAGACATTATAAGTTTTAACAGAAAACTGGGCGAGAGAGAAAACTAGACCGACTCTGTTCCCCACGATAATCTGAGAAACATTAGAAAATCAGGAAAATTATTCAAGACGTGATCGTGAATATAGTCCGTATTGAAGCTACAGTAATTGACTTGCGTTAATTCGATTTTACGATGGGGTTAGTAATTAAAATAGGCACTACATTGCAAATAAGTCTTCCTATATCTCTCGCGCAGCTGGCGTAGGCAGCATCGTGCAGTTAGACAGCGAGATTGTTGGGTTTAAAATAGAATTTAGGTCAAAGGCCGAGTATTGGGGCCTATGAGGTCATTCAGCACTGAAGAGAAACTGACAGAAAAGTGTTTGAAAAGGTGTAACAGGAAGAAAAACCTCTCTGTTGCACAATGAGTCAAGTGTTAGGAGAGGGTGGAAAATAGGATGGAGAGAGAGAATATGAAATCAGGAAAGTAAGAGAGAGAGAGAGAATTACAATCGCCTAACATCTCCAACTCCATAAATTTGCACCCTCTTCTAAGTTAAAAAGTATTATCTTAATGAAAATATATACTCGTATAACTGTGTACAGCTATGAACAACCGATCGAGAACTTGTTGCTAATGCGATCAAATCTTATAGCAACATCACTTTATTGTACTGATCCGCGTGCGACAGTAATCGAATCCGATAGCAACATCCGTTTATTGTATTCATCCGCGTGCGACGGTAATCACTGTATTCATGTTATAAATGTAGCTGATAAGCTGATAGGGCAATATTACATGCATCAGCAACCTGGATAGACGTCGCAAGCTTTTGTATGAATTCAAATGCAGCCGTGGTAAAAGAAAGTAATGGCTTGAAAGAGCTCATTTACTGTTGTTTTCACAACGACAAAAGATTAATAAAGTAAGTTTCGTAATACCTATGAAAATGAGTGAAAACGAACAGAATCGCTAAATTTTACACAAAATAACCTGAGGGAAAAACTAGTTTCCAATGAGATGTATTAGTCAAATTTTGGCCTTAAATTACATCGTAAGACGAACAATATGACTTCGTTCCATAAAAGTTAAGTATCCAGATATTCATTTATGTTAACTAGGAATGAAAACATTAGCCGAGACCAAGTGATATGGTTGAATCTGGAGCCAAGGAAATAGACTAGCCGGCATCATTGTCTGTCTAAGCCACGCCTCCTTACAACAGCGCTGTTTTGACAAGCTTGTGTAATTGTAATTCAATTGAAAAGTAATCAATTACATATTTTAAGGTAATTAAATGTAACTTATTTTATTAAGCCTAATATTAATTTCAGTTGTCACTGTAATTTGGTAATACGGCTGGTAATTATTTTTGTAACTGTAATTGACATAAGCACAATGTAATTACTGACAGCAATTAGTCTGTTAAACGGATGAAGACGTCATACAAATGAATTCCTTTTATCTGATTATAGGGTTCAAGATAGCATTATTGACTATGTTAAATGTCAACATAGTTGAAAACACGTCTCTTTCAAGACGACAAACATGGCATAAATGAGGAAGAGTTGTTATGTTAGTCATGCTAGCCAATCAGGATAAGAATGAGTTGGATACGGCGACGCAAACTCGTATTCGCCATCAGCTGATTCCAGAGCGAGAATGACTGCAGAGTTAGTATTTATACTACGCTAATATGATGATACATATATTACACTTATAATGCTTTAGTCGGACAGAATCTGATCTTCATTCCTGTTCGATTACATTCATATTGAATTATCATCCTAAGATCGGATTCCCATTCGTGTTCAATTTACACCTGTACTGAATTATCCGAAGTCAGAATGCCTTGAGCCTACAGCGTTAGCCACTATAAAAATTACTCTACTGATATGTAGTACAGCGAATACTTTAGGCTAGGCTACTGTATATGCATACGATATATCATCGTGAACACTAGGCTAGCCGTAGTTAATTTTTATTAGATTTCTCTACATACTGAATTATCGTAAGTCAATATGCATTGAACAGAGAATTAGTTGATATTAACAATTACCATATCGTATATGTAGAGGAAAGGAACCTTTAAGACAAAGGAGCAGTATTCAACCCTTCAGAACCCGACAGACCCGAAACCAGATCTGAACGACCAACCATGGCCTAGAAAGCTTCTGATGCAAGGAACTCGAAGCAGGAAAAACCCAAAGAAGCTCTAAACTACTACTTATAATAGAAAACTACTAGTACTTATAATAGAAAACCGACCCGAAGAAGCCTGCACTTCTCTTCCTAAACAATATGTAGCCTATTATCCCTACTCATCTGTATCTGACCTAAATTTTCATCATCCTGAGAACTTACACATCAAGGGAAGGGGAAACCTGCTGCCAACACTGCCTGCTCCGCGCCGGGGCCGGCGGCAGAACCTACCCACTCAGAGGCTTGCGGTTCTCCATTACCCCCAGCACCTGTTAGGGGTGGTTCTGGAACAAACAGGGGGCTGAAAAAGAATGATTAGAATCAACTATACTACTACTACCACTATCTCTATTTTGGTTAAATTATTCGTCAGGCTAGAAATATGCTAAACATACTAGATGATAACCTGTCCACTAATTTCCTGAAAACTAACTCTAATGTTTCCTTGTCTCCTGACCAAGACAAACATCTCTGACTGGTATTGCACTGAACCTTCCTACACGAAATAACGAAAAGAACGTCGATCATGTGTGAGGGTTCTCAGCCTACGCTTGCAGGGCATGCAGAGCCGATGAGCACCAATATGTCCAGCAGTAGAAGGCTCGATTGTCAAACTGTAGATGAAGTAGAAGCAGAGGCGTTTGCAGGTGGCGACGACGTTTATTTTCTAACTTATCCATAGAGAGTACAAAGTAGCTATCCAAAGTCAAACAGGAGAAAAACGTTAATCACAGTCCAAGGTCGTAATCTGTATCCAAAATACGAAAACTCATTGAGTGGGGTCGGGCTAAATGACCAAAAGTTCACCTGATGTGGGACTAATCCACACAACATAGCGAACAAGAAACAATTGAGGAGACAGGCCTCTGGTGGCCGGTATTTGCGGCAGCGTTGCTAACAGTAACACAGGTAACTTATTTGACTAGATTTTACCTGCAGCATTTGTAACACTGACAGTTAAAATTACCCACTGAGTGGGTAAATATGTGGGGATATAGTTCAGGCTGGTCAGTGACCAGGGCTAATTCAGGTGTTCAGGGAGTGTATTGCAATATGAACAACTACTTAGCGAAACAAGATTGAAAGTGTTAGGGTAATAAAACAAAAACTGGCGGGGAAGAAGCTAATGGCAAATGTGTAATAGATTCATAATATCAATTAATATACATATACATATATATAAGGGGCTCAGAGAAGAGTGAGGTTCAAGGATTACAGACAAACTTGACGTCCAGATCAGCAGTGGCTTGGGGCATGTTATGGGATGAGAAATTATGGGAGAGTGGACTGTACGAAACAGAGTAGGAAGGAAAAGTGAGGTTCAAGGATTACAGACAGATATGACATTTGGATCAGCAGTGGCTTGGAGTACGGTATGGGATGAAAAATTATGGGAAAGTGGACCATACAAAACAGGGTAGGAAGGATGGGGTTGGGTAGTAAAAATGCACATCTGCTATTGGCTGGGAGGGTTGGGGGTTGATGTAAGTGAGCAAGTAACCCCCCTTAAAGAAAGACTAAAATATGGTTTAGTATACTAACCTGACCTAGTAGAACATGCTACCTGACCAGGGGGGGCGGAGCCACCCCATACCCCCCCTAAAAGACAAACTTGAAGGTAGACAAACATATAACCAAGCTAACCTACCCTAACCTAGTAGAACATGTTATGTACCTGACCAGGGGGCTCTGCCCCTCATAACCCCCCTTAAAGAAAGACAAACTTGAAGGTAGTCTAACATATAACCAACCTAACCTAACCTAACGTGTTACCTAACCTAACCTAACGTATTACCTGACCGGGGGCCAGAGAAAGCTAAACTAGAAGGTTAGAATACAATATCCTCACCAACAATGTTTGAAAATATATAAAATGGAATATATGAATGAAAATGTTCTAATAATTAGCAAAATTTTATCAAAGAATTTGTTATGGGTGAGAAAGGATTGTAAAATGATGAAACGTAAATAGACAGAGGTGGATAATGGAAAGAGAAGGGAGTGAAAGGTGTAAATTGAAATGTCTGTAAAAGGATATAATGGAATATATATGCTATATGTAATGTTCTAATAATAAGGTCAAATTTTAACAAAGAAATTGTTATAGGTGAGAGATGCATTGTAAATGATGAAACGCAAACAGCCAGACGTGAATACTGTAAAGGGAAGGGAGTGTGTTGTGTATAAATCATGTATGCAATATCCCAAGCGACTTTCAATTTCATGTAACCGACAGGAAGGTAGGTATTAAATCGTCCTAAAACCTAACCTACTTCTAGTCCCACCACGTAGGCATTTTCAGATGTCTGCCCTCAATTATAACGTAATTTTGCAAGGATATAGGGCAAATTTATAAGTGAGAACATGTCAAAACACATATTATACAAATACTATGATAAACGAAACAGAAATAAAAACTTCAATTCATATAACATGATTATAAAACAAATTAGGAAAATGAATATATATATGTAACCCAATGTATGAATCCCCCCCAACCAACAATTCTTCACTCGGTCCTATCGTAATGTAGGGTTAATACTGCAACATGATTGGCTAAATACATGTAGCCCCTCAAAACCCCCATTTTCCCCTTCACTTAGGGGTTGGTGTCTAAAACAAAAACTCCCTTAGAATTAGCACATGCACAGTAGGATTCGGCGCCGTAATATTAGTAGTAGTAGGTGGCCTTATGGAGGAGTTATGAAGTTTCATTTGACAACGTCTGTGTGTGTGAGAGAGAGAGAGAGAGGGAGGGTGTAATTGCTGTGTGGATAGTTAATGACTGAATTGGTTGTTGGTAGGTTCTGGGCTGTCTGCTGGTCCTGTTGATTGTTAGAGTTCTGTGTTTTGAGTGTTTTTGAGTCAGTCTTTAGTCAGAAGCTGTGAGAGACAGTAGTGTTGGCAGCATTTAGTTAAGCATTGAAATTCGTTTGAGTTGTGATTTGTTGTTAGTTATTGTTAAGTGGTGTTGTTACTGGGGGTGTATGTTGCTTTTTTTGTGTTGTTCGTGCAGTGGTCTTTTGTTGAGTTTTTGTTAGGTGTGAGGTCGTGGTTGTGTTTCTTGGTTGTTTGCTGTGTTGTTTTGTGGTTGTGTTCCTTGGTTGTTGCTGAGTTGTGGTTGTTCTTTGGTGGTTGTTGTGTTGTTGTTGTCATTGGTTGTTGTTGGGTTGTAGTCCTTGGGTGTTGTTGTGTTGGGTTGTGGTTCTTGGTTGTTGTTGTTGTTTATATCTCTGTGACCTCGACAGCGGACAGCACAGGATAGCCCTGAGTAACTGGATTGATTGGTAGGTACGTGTTTTGTTTTTTCATTTGTTTTTGTATAGTGTTGGTAGGTACATGTGTTTTGTTTTTTGTTTTGTTTTGTATAGGTGTAGGTCAATCGTCCTGCTGTATTTGTTGTGTAATGAAGAAAGTGTGATTGAGGGTGGATTTTGGCAGCTGGACTGATTAGGTATATGTGGGGGGAGGGGGGGGGGGGATTCTGCCGCTTGTTTTTGAGCTTGTCATCCCGCCACAGCCTTTGGTTGTGAAACGGCTCCAATGTCAGTTTTTTTGTTATCTCTTATTTTCAATTGTATTTCCTGTTTCAAATGTCATAAATAAGGGGAAATAATACAATAAAACGGCAAAACTTTCCCCCAAGTGTTTTACCCCGCCCAAATTAAACCCCAGTTCCCACTGGGGGTCCCACTTAGAGTTGAACAGCATAACTCTCCCGTGTTTTACCCCACTCAAAACCCGGGGTCCCAATGGGGGTCCCCTTTATAGTAGGATAGATTTCAAAGGTAAACTACAGTCGTCCGAATAAATATTACCCTAAATTCATTTTCAGGAGGTAAAACTGCACAAGAAAACGGCAACTGCCATAGCAGCTCGCCACAGAATAATGATATAGGCTAGTTCTACCAAAAATTTCCCATGCCCTCTCACTGTCGCCACAAAGGGCTAGCCTACTATACTCTGTTTTTTTTCTATCTGTCCACCTGCCTGTGGTGTTTGCGTATGGTAACACTGCGTCCCGGTTTTTAGATAGTTACATTCAGCTTACATTCAACAATAATAACAATATCCTATTTCAAATAGTGACGGTGTAATTCGCATACAGTACATTATTAAAACACTTCAGTTGTAAATGTACACCCAGATATCCTTTTGTTTACCTAAAACTTACACATAGCGAACTTATCTAAAGCCCGGGAAGCAGTGATACCATACGCAAACACCACAGGCGGGTGGACAGATGGAAAAAAACAGAGTACAGTTGGGTTCACACGGAAGATTACCCTCAACTTAGGGCAAAAATCACACAAACAGCTTTATTCCCGCCGATTACCAATACGATGTAAGCTTTATTAACCTATGCTACCAGTCCCATCTGGGGCATCAAAAACATCGCCTATCTCATTCAGTACAAACTTTGGCTTAACTTGCATTTTAATATGAAGAGATTTAGTGACTGGCTAGGCCATCACACACGATACCTTGGACACTTTTTAGCTGGCCTAGGCCAAAATAACCAGGGTGACCAGATTTGGAAAATTGAAATACGGGACACCTAAATTGGAGAGGTAGTTGAACTATATACATACATACATACATACATAATATATATATATATATATATATATATATATATATATATATATATATATATATATACCATTTCTGCCTCTGTACAATTTTTTTGCTGGGAATAATTATCTTATTCCTAACACTGCTGCAGCTGAGGCTGCTTGTTTATTTGACTTGTGCTGCTGTTGATCCATGCTGTCGTACATCCCTCAGTCCACCGTGTATAATGCTAAAATTCTTCGCACATATTTTGCAGTATGCACCTCTTTTGTAGTTGTTTTGGGGGACGAACCATTGCTTGAAATCTCTGTAATTTTGCCACTCTGGTCTAAATGTACATTTTCTCTTCACTTTTTTGTTGGACTTTTTGTCGGACATGCTGCCTTATGTTTAAAAAATCAAATACCAAGGACAGATTTGTTCATTCTCGGCCCACTGCACTGTTGCCGCCTTTGCCCCGTATTTTGCAAAATTTCACTAGTATATTGTAATTTTTTTTTTTAAATATTGAAAATACGGGACAAAAGGCGTCCTGGGGAGGGTCGATATGGCACACGGGACAAATGTCATAAATATGGGACAATCCTGTCAAATACGGGACGTCTGGTCACCCTGAAAATAACTGACTGAGCAGACACAGGGTGAGACACTTACGAAAACTCAATGGGCCTACCACTATGCTTGGACTGCGCAGCATTCACTAGATTTGCAGTATTGCCGTCGTTCTTTAGCCCACTTAATCTGCTGCTATGGTGCAAACATCGCTGCCAACATGTTATAATATTGGGGTTCCTTCTTTACAAAAGGACGTAGGAATTAGTACATCTTTGCATACATTTATTAACTCAATTATAGAAATATCAATTATTGTTACAAGCACCAGTAGGTATAGAATATTTATATAACCCACAAAAGAGCTAACATAAGTCGTCATGAGCAGTGTTTGCCAGCACAAACAAATGTCGGATGACGCCACCGGGCGGGCCCGCAGATTATTTTCCCATAGGACTTGTGTGACTGTCCACTCCTTACTTCTCTATATTCTTTGCTATTATCACGTGTCATGTACATATTATATAATGATATGCTAATATCAATATTAAAATGCCAGAACATTTAAGTGCCACGATGATATGCTGAACATAATGTGACATGTCAAAGAGAGAAAAAGGTGTGTCTCCATAGCAGTAGGACTAGCACAAAATTAAGAATAAATAAAATCTATTATGCCTCATTCACCTATGGAATGTTATCCTATTTTCTCTTGAAGACTTGTTTTTCATATTTTGGCAACTATAAGCTTCACATCGTATCATTATTACGACCGGGAAAAAATTACAGTCGCACTAAGCCAATGTTCAAAATGAGCGGTTAGCATACCTTTCAATATGGCTGCAAAACTCCGACAGCACCCCTGGTGGAAGACCACCGAACTACGTATTAAGATTTAAGGGTATCTCCATACCCTGATCGGATAAACTAAACCTGAAGGAATACGTCAAGGAGATAGGGAAGGTGATAGGATGGAAAGATGCGTTGTTGATACGAAAGGTAAATGAAAACGGCAAGGAAGTTATAGATGTATCACAGGAGAAACTATTGAATTACGAAAAATGTAAGGCAAGTAACAATAGTGACAATAGAGTGAATGAGATTGTTTTGTTTTAATTGTTTTAATCAATTTATTGCGCCCATTGGCGTCAGACATTTGAGTACATGGTAATACGGTAATATTGTTTACATCTACATTGTAATTAAGTTATGCCTAAAAAAAAAAAAAAAAAAATAGTAAAAAAATAAAGTATATACAGACATTTAAGTACATATCAAAACAGTATTGTTTACATCTACAGCACATAATGAGGGTTACACAAAGGAATACAAAATAAAGTATAGACAGATATTTAGTACATATTAAAATAATATTGCTCATTTCTATATATCAAAGGTTATACAAATGAATTCATATGGAATACAAATTAAATTTAGTTTGATTTCGTAGGTGGGTTGTACCTATCTTTAATCAGTATTACATAACAGCTGATTATTCAGTATCCACCAAAGTGAGGATGGCGCATGAGGATCTCATCGAGCAAATTATTATCTGTCAATTTTTTACATATATCAACTACTGTGAGTCTTTGGGGTAATATGTCACTAACAAGTGGACATTCCAGGCAATAGTGTTCCAGGGTGTTGGCGTTGGGTGCGTCACATAACCTACAGGAGGAGAAGTGAGGAACTTCATCTTGCTCAGCCACCTGCCAAACTGGTCGCCAACCCAGCCGAAGACGCGCACAAACAACGTTATTTTGACGAACCATGAGTCCTCTGCGGCGATACTTGTGTTGGTGAGGAAAGAAGTGATCATAATGCTGTATTGATACACTGGTGGCTCTCTCGGCATTACTACGATGATGAGTAGGTGAGCGAGCAGCTTGGCGCACCATTTTTCTGCAGCACAAGAGAGATGGACTGGGAGCATCAGCATCTGGAGGATCCAGCTGACAGGCAGCCTTTGCGAGATGGTCAACGGTGTTGTTAGCCAGAAGACCCACGTGAGAGGGAATCCATAGGAAGTGCACTACCAGTGAGCTCATGTTGGCCATGTCTAGTTGCCTATGTACTTGTGTAACCAGGGGCTGGTATGCTGGCTTATGTGATGAAAGGGCTTGGAGTGCTGGTTGCGAGTCGCAGATGATCAAGCCATTGTTTCTGGTCCGTGTGATTAAAATAACTGCATCTAGAAGTCCATGTAGTTCACAATACGTGGAGCTTGATGACTCTGGGAGGCGACGGCCTATCCAGCCCCCTGGCGGGGGTTCCAAAGTGGGGGAGAAAACAGCACATCCAGCACTGCCATCCTGCTGTAGGGAGCCGTCTGTGTAGAGGTGATGGGCTACACTGAGGGATGAGGATAGTCTGTCGATGGTCTCCAATGCACGTTGTTGTTGAAGTTGAGGCAAGTCAGTCTTAGAGACTGGAGTGTAAGAGATTGCTGGCACAGGAGTCTGCCAGGGTGCAAGGCCATGATCCACATTCTCTGCCACGATGTTGATGTCAAGCCCCCGAATGCTTGAACAGACAGTACTAACTAGTGTACGTCCCCCCTGGCGTAGTTGTGGACGAGGTGCATCTAGATCCAGAGAAGTTCTGATGATGTTTGAATAGTGAGGAGACAGGTGAGGGTAATACAGGCATCTGATACTGAAGTAGGTGACATTGGAGTATATTCGCTCAACGAGTGGAGGGAGACGGAGTTCGTGTTGCATGTTTACAATTCTAGTGGATGCTGGACAACCTAGAATGAATCTCATTGCTTGGTTCTGGAATTTTTCAAGCGGCTGTAGAGTTGATCTGGAGAGTTGACATAGTGCAGGGGAAAGATAATCTATCACTGAGCGGATGAAAGCAATATATATGTTTCTGGCAACTGGGATAGATACTCCTGCAGAATAATTAGTAAGCCACTTGAGAGGAGTCAGGCGTCGCTGTAACCGGGCCAGCAGATCTTGAACAATGGGATGTACTCTCTGTCTTGCTGGAATGGATGGTGTAATTCGCACTGGCGCTCCCAAATAAATATACTGTGTGCATAAAGGTACAACATTGTTCCCCACAGTAAATTCTGGTAAATTCCTTGCTGGCCTTGGGGAGAAGATTCTACTTTTTCCTGGGGAGATGATAAGCAAGCAGAAAGGATGTCACACTCAAAAGAAGTATAGAAATAAAGTCCATAATATCTAACGACGACATAATGTTCTCAATAGCAGAGAAGGAATAAAATGGCGATTGGCAACTGCTACAGCCTGGAGCAGCTTTACATTTAATACTAATCCAAGTAAGTCAGCAGTGCTTGTAATAGATAAATTGCAAAGAGAACAGATGTCCACATAAGGACAGAGGTTAAAAATGGCACAATAAATAGTGCAAAAGAATACGAATACTTAGGAGAATGTTACACGCTAAATGTCTCAAAGGAAGCAAGTCTCAGAACGAGAAATCAAATGGTAGAGTACTTACTAAAAGAAGTAGAACATATGGCCTAGAAATGAGGAAAAAGATATATAAAGCAGCAGTAGTATACCAACGTTATTTGGAAAGACAGAAACATGGCTTAACATCACGGATAACGAGATAATGCTTTTAAGAAAATGCAATGCAGGATTCTCCGAAGAATGTACGAATAATCAAAGGGCACACCGTATTTGTGAATTATAGTGGAGTCCGGCATAAGGCCAGTAGCCAACAGAATTAAGTAAAGAAATAATGCTTTCATGCAAGATAATAAACTCGTAGGGGAACAATTAATTAAAGAGATAATAGAAGATCAACCAAAAGCCCTTATGACAGTGCTGAACAAAAAGCTTAATAAGCATTTGTACTGAATATAACATAAAGATTAGGGGAAGGTTCATAAAATCTTTGGGGAAATTTATTACATTAGGGGACTGGAAACAAAAGATGCATATATGATAATGAAAGCCAGGCGAAAAATGTTGAACTTGAAGGCTAACTTCCAAGATAAGTGCAGGTGGAGGAGGACAGAGCCGAACATTTATTCAGGTGTAAAAAAAAAAAAATCGTGACACTACTATGGACACCCTGAAGTCCCCTAACAGAAAACTGGAGGACTATATAAAACCATCCCTAAAAATCAAGAATGTTGTTAACCTGGAGGGCGATGGATGTCAGAGCTAATACCATGGCACTACCTCAGTTGAAAAGAAAAAGAAATGAAAGGAGGAAGGTTAAAAGTAAAGTAGAAAATAACTGACAATATCTTGTAATGAAACATCTATCATTTTTCGGGGTTATATTGTTGCAGAAATGGGTATTAAACAAGAATTAATTTAAGCATTTTGAAGTAATTTCAAATAAAATTAAAACTAAAGTAGTTTAAAATTGTGAAAAACAACAAGGGAATAAAGCTCTGCACTTCACGAGAATAGTGTAGTGTGCCCGCAATTGTGTTTGTGGAGCGAGCGATTGCTTAGGAACAAGGAGACATAATGTCCAGGGATTATTCATCTCTGATGCAGCCTTAGCTTTGTCGCCAACTTTCTCGATTTTTAGATTTCGTTTCTGATACGATTTCTATGTCATTATTAAAATTGAATAGGATTATTGAAGCGCTTTGAATAATATATTAAAATTAACGACTACAATTATATTTTAGCTGAATTTAACATAGAAATTCCTTACACGGAAAACGCGAATAAATATAAATGACTATGCCGGCGTTCATACTGATGCAGTGACGATCATCACTTGTTTCTGTAATGTAAAGAACATCCCATTTTTGAGGTGCTCAGCTAGCACCTAAAGAAAACATACGTTGGAGCGTATCCGCGAATAATACTTCGTTGAATAAAACAATATCAATCGTGGTACTGTATATACCTGAAGTTCCTGAACGGAACAGAATAAACAAAATGTCGAATGAAATCGTAATTAATACAGGGATAGGTAACTGGTTGTCACGCATGGGAACAGAAAAAAGGTGGGGCTAGCAACCTCACCAATTAATACCTACATAAATACATTATATGTGTGTAGTGTCGCCAGATCTACCAATTAAGATTATTTTTTTTTCTTTTTTTAGAGCGTTTCAGATTATTCTTCTGAAATAGGTGAGCTCTCCAGATATCTATTACTCTGGTCTCTAATTCTTAAAATTGGCCAACGAAATTGTCATATATATAAAAGATAATTATTGAAAATGTTGGTACCCTAAAATACTTAGCTCTTTTTTGTACACAAATCCAGTGAGACCTGTATTTCCTTTTATTTGTGCTTTCCAGCTGCCAAGCATTCAAATGGCGTGTAACGAAATTGATGAATTACCGGAATCGAGTTCATTTCTAAGCACCCTCTGTGCAACTCCTCATTACTTAATCAGACTCCTCATTCCAGATAAGCAATCATAGGTGTTTTCGATTACTACAGATTAAGAGTTAGTCAGCTGTGGTTCTGTGCATCATCTTGTGTGCGTGGTGGCTTCCCCGCGACATCATTCTCTCCTTACACTAATTTATGTCATGAGCCCAGATTTTCCTACTGTTCAACGCCTCTAATTTGGTTGACAGCATCGAATCATAGAGCGAAACCTCGCACGCTCCCTTCATGACGGGAAGTGCTGTTGAAGTTTGAACTATCTTGTAACCGTCACTCGTTTGCCTGGTTGGACCACACAGGCAGAAGACGGACGAGGCTGCTTTGGCAGTGTTGGGGCCTTAACCTTATGGCGCCCTTTGAAGCGGCCTTCCGTTGTGTTTCCTGCAAGAATATCCCACTCATTGCTTCTTTCATCTCGCATTGAAGGAGTATTGTTATCCATCCCAGTTATGCTAAGTAGCCATTCTTCTGAGATGTGTTTTCTATTGTAAATATAACTAATTAAGTCAAACCCCAGAGTTTACCTTACTCCCCTTTTGAAGCAGGTTTTCATCCATATTCAGTGACTACTGCGTTTTTACCTGATGCAAGTCGCAAAGATCTTCAATTTAACCGATTGAGTAACTTAGATCTCTCAGTAAAAAAAAAAAGAAACACACACACACACATATATATATATATTATATATATATATAACTATATTATATATCTATATATATATATATATATATATAAAGAGAGAGGGATATGTGTATGTGTATGGGTACCACTGTATAAATGGTAAGAAAGTGAACGGCCCTATTGTTTAAACAAATAGCTGATAAGATTTTCCTGTATAAACATAAAATGGTTGGTTAAAATTACATTACCTAAATAACATATGCTAATTATCATGGTAATTGCTTTATAGCAAAGTTAAGGGAAAGGAAAATGCATCTTCTTTGAGAAGTTTCACACGTGTGTTGGAGGCGCCTGTTCTCATGATGGTTCTAGAATCGGCAGGAGTGTTGTGGAACACAACACGCGCCATCACGTCGTCAGTAAATGCAGCGAAATATGATGTAATACTTCGTCAAGATTCTTCTAAGACGTTCTGGTCATCTCGGGAGTCTGTGAAGTTCATGCTCCGCCCCCAGGTCACCGTATAAATACGACTGATGCAGTAGGAGAGATCAGAGTCACAGATCAGATCATCAGTGAGAGCTCGGCAGCAGAGATTATCAATTAGAGGTCAGGGATCATCAGAGAGAGATAAGAGAAGAAGGAACAGACGAAGGATCAGAGAAGAAAAGGCACTCGAGAATTTGGTCGAATTCTGGTCAAGTCGTCCAATTAGAGAGAATGGCCGAGGTATTTTCGTTGTTGAGCAAGCCTTGAGAGCAGAAACGTTTTACAAGAGGTTTCAAGGAGTTCCTGCCCTTCGAGTATCAAGAATAGTCATTGTTCTCTGCAATACGGAGTCAAGAAGACATCTGCAATTACAGTTCTCGTTTTGTGAAGCCATCGCTTCGAGCATAGATCTCCGACAGCGCAAAACTGGCCAGCAAGTATTTGCATTACCTCACTGTTTCCCAATTCACACATTGTAAGATTACTTGTGGTATGTAAATAGGAGAAACCATTCTGCATTTATCTTTATTAGTAAGTTTGTAAATAAACCTTTGTTGAGTTTGTGTATCTTTTTATATTCGTATCCCCAGTTTCATCAACTGTTGGTGTTGAATTCCTTTTGTTTATTTTCATATCAAACTTGGAGCGGACCTCTGTTGGTCTGTAACATTTGGCGACCTTGCCAGGATTATTCCTCACCGTAACAGATTGAAACAGGGAAAATATAGAAAGAACCAGAATGAGTGAGATGCTGAAAGAGTTTATTAAGTCGGGTAAGCTCCTAGGTCTAGGGGGGAATGATCTCTGTGTATGTTGAAAGGAAAGAAAGAGAAAAGTATGAGAGAGATGAAAGAGCAGCTGAGAGAGGTGAGGAAAATGCAGCAGGAGAAAGAGAGGAAGTCATATGCGTGAGCAGGAAGAAAGAGAGAAAGAACGTATGCATGAGTTGGAAATTGCTCGGTTAAGGCAAAGTACTCGTAACAGGCGAAAACGAAAACGGAGCTGATAGGTTAGGTATGAGTGCAGTGTTGAAATTAGTACCAAAGTTTGATGAGGAAGATGTTACGACATATTTCATGTGTTTTGAGAAGTTAATGGAAAGAGTAGGTTCTCCTAAAGAAATGTTGACTTATATTTACAGTCAGTTTTGAGTGGTAGGGCACTTACTGTGTATAGTTGCATGTTTAAGGAGGAATGTGATGATTATGATATTGTGAAAGAAACTGTTCTTAGCGTGTATAGGTTAGTACCCGAGGCGTACCATAAGAAATTTAGGAGTTTAAGAAAGGATGAAAATATTATGTATGTAGAATACGGTAAGAAGTTAGAAAGGCTGTTTTTTGATTGGTTAACTTCTGCTAAAGTTGAGGATTTTGATAGTTTGAAAAACTTTGTGTTGTTAGAAAACTTCAAAGATAACGTATCCCCTGAGATTAAGCTTAATATAGAAGATAGGCGAGAAGTATCTTTTGCAGAAGTAACTAGGTTAGCAGACGAATATAGTTTGACTTATAATTTAAGTGTCAGTGAGAAACGAAATGATCCTTCGTCTGGTAGAGTACAAAACAGTAAAGGTTTCAGTTCTAGTAATAGCAATGCGAGTAAAAGTGACTATTCTTGTTATACATGTGGAAAACCAGGTCATATGTCAAAGGTTTGTAAGAGTAGGGTGGCATCTAGTGGCTCAGAATTAACTTGTTTCCGATGTAATGGGAAAGGGCATTTAGCGAGAAATTGTGCAGTAGAAAGGAAGGACGTTAAGAAACCAGTGTCTCTAGTTAACCTTTCGTCGAGTAGGAATGATGTGATGAGAGAAACTAGGAAATTTTTTGGTGAATTTCTGTCAGAAGGCATAGTTTCCTTTCTTGGAGGAGTGTTTTCGAGAGAAGTAGTCTTGCTTCGAGACACAGGAGCTGCTGTCTCACTGATTAGAAGAGAGAGTCTGCCAAACAGGGCAGAAATCAACATGGAAGAAAAAGTCCTGTTAGGTGGATTTTCTAACACTTGCGTTCTTTGTCCTTTGTTGAAGTTGAACTTAGAAAGTCAGAAGTGAAACTTGCAGTTGTTGACAGTTTACCCATTGATGGCATTGACATTATTGTCGGTAATGACTTAGCTTTATCCAAAAATGTGAATCCTGTTGTGAGTGAGATTCCAGTGTCTGAAATGGTAGTAACTAGGTCAGGTTTAGATACAGACATAGACTACAATCATAATTTGTTCGTGGATTCGAACGAGTGTGAGTTCGTGGATTCAAACGTGAGTGAGTTCGTGGATTCTTTTGAGAATGTAGTTATTGATATGGTTGGGCCGTTGCTGAGAAGTAAGGGAGGGAATATATATCTGTTGGCAGTCATTGATAGACTAACTCGCTATCCAGAGGCGATTCCTGTAAGAAACTGTAACGCAAGGTCTGTACGATTGTTAGATTATTTTTCTAAGTTTGGTCTGCCTCGTACTATACCGAGTGATAATGGTAGCAATTTTATATCCAAGTATTTCAAGGATGGAATGAAAGGGTTAAGCATTAAACTCGTAACTTCCACATCTTATCATCCCGAACACAACGCATTGGGGAGCGGTTTCGAAAACTGTGTAGTAACTTTGAATATGACTGGGAAGAAAAGTTACCATTTGTTCTGTTGACATTAAGGTTGGCACCGAACGAAATGTTAAAATGTAACTTAATGCATAAAGAAGGTAGTGAGGACTATATAACTAATCTAGAGTATTATAAAAACAATTTAAGAGATGTCTGGCAACTAACGAAGGAGAACGGGAGTGCTTGTCAACTATAATTGATTCATTTAAGGTAGATTCTTGCGCCTACGAGACGTTTGTTTGGCGGCCTCTGATTGGCTGGTACCGGGAGGTAGGCTGCTTGCTCAGTATCTCATTATTTTCGTCTATGGCTTAGAAAACTAGCAATATTATGTTTGTATTTTTTCAATCGTCTCACGCTTTGCTCAAGATAGGAAGATTTTGGTCATACCATAGGATTCGGTATTAATTGCACAACTAAATAATCTTTTCCTGAAATCAATAAGATAAAACACAAATGAATTACAATGAGTAAAAGTGAAAAGAGAAGCATTTAATTCTTTGTACCTGTTTTTATTTATCATCGGATTTTGCATCATTTACGCGATCAAGATAAAATAAAACTTGTGTTTTCATACAACAAATTCCCCCTGAATACTCTGGTGTTTTCAGATTTGGATGCATGTAATATATGAAGAGAAAATGAAGAATATGTCTTATTATGTTGCATCAGTAAATAATTCAAGTTTGATGGTATTGCCGAGAGAATATCTGCAAGGCGTAGTTGCATTTGTCGTCTCAGCGAGAGATTTGTCCCATAGGCACAAGAATCTACCTTAAATGAATCGACTATAGCGAAGAAGAACGTGAGTGGAAGTCAAGGGGAGACTAAATGGAAACATGATCTTAGAGCACAAGAAAGAAGTTTCTGTGTGGGAGATAAAGTTTTAGTACTAGTCCAGAAAGAAGGTCGCTCTTTATCTTATAAGTTCGAAGGTCCTTTTTCAGTGTTAGAGAAGAGGGGAAATCTGCATTATTTAATCAATATGGGTAAGAGTAGAGCAAAGTGGATGCATGTAAACTTGCTTCAGAATTATAAAGAACGCCCCGTGCCGTGGCCTCCGCCTGTGTAAAGGTGTTACAGAGAGGGGTTAGTTTTGAGAAAATTCAGAATTACTTAAGAATTTTGAAGTTTTCAATTAAGTTCAGAAAACGAAAAGGTAGGAGGAAAGGATAATGCGATAGCTAATAGCCTCTAGAGTTTTCAGAATGAGTAGCCTGATAACCGTTATCTGTTTTATCACGAGTGGGTGAGTGAATGGAGAAGTGTTAAAGCTGTTACCGTAGAGGACATGATGGTGGGTTATTAAATAAGCAATCACTTCATAAATGAGTCACTTTAAAGAAGAATGTGGGAGATACAGCAGTACAGAGTACCTTCGGCGGTCAACTTGCCGGTTACACTACTTTCAAAAGCGGCGTCATGCCACGCACATCATAACGCAAGAATTATGGGTAAAACAAATGACTGCACCCAAGCGTATAATCAACATTGTCAATGCATCATAAATAAAAGTTTAATATTCTAACATCCCCTCATAAACTTTTATTCTCATCAATCTGCAAATTACTACACATCAAACAAATATATGCATCATGGTAATCAAAAACAAACTCAACACCCAAAAACCATGAAAGTTTTCTCAAATATCTTTCATCTTAAATCTATGAAATAATACACGTTTAGTGTCAAACAGAGCTTTCTCGTTACTACTGGCAATGATCATATCATCAACCCAAACCAAAATAATTACACGTGAATTATGTCTTTTATTGACATACACACAATGATCACTTAATGACTGCTCAAAATGATTTTGAATTAAGAAATCATGGAGCATATTATTCCAATTTCTGCCCGATTGCTTTAAACCATACAGAGATTTATTCAGTTTCCAAACCAATTGTTCATTATTACTACCAGTTTCATTGTAACCTTCAGGCTGTTGAACAAATATTTCACAATCAATATCAGAATTAAGATAGGCAGTTTTAAAATCCATACAATGCACAATTAAATCATGTTGTACTGCCAATTGCATAAGCATTCTAATTGAGGTCATACGCACAGTAGGAGAAAAAGTATCAGTATAATCAACACCTTCAATTTGAGAATACCCTTTTGCAACATAGCGAGCTTTATATTGCTCTTCACCATTTAACCCTTCTTTAATGGCATATACCCATCGTCCACCTACAATACAACGGTTGTTTGGTAAACTACACAATTCATAAGTATTGTTATCTCTTAAAAATTGAATTTAATCATCCATTGCAGCTTTCCATTTGTGAGCCACATGTGAATTTAATGCCTCTCTATAGCTTTCAGGAATTTCAGTTACCTTACAACAATAATGAACAGAATAGCCCAGTAAATCAACATTATCAGGATCAACATATTCTTCAAGATATTTGGGAGCAGTTCGCTCCCTACTTGGATAACGGGACTCACCTTCCCTTTCAGTTTCAGTCAAATCTGCATTAATTTCACTATGCTCATCTTCAACAAGGATAGGTTAAGAAACAGGATCACTTTGATTCTCATTATCGGAATCCGATTCACTATCTTCTGATTCACCATCTTCCTTAAGACATTGGGATTTATCAAAATTGAATTTATCAGTAAAATGTACTAACCTAACCTTTCTCAAACTGTCAGTTCCTGGATAATATACAAGATAAGCAGGACTGTATGAATCATAGCCAACAAATGTTCCCTTTTCACATCTCGGGTCTAGCTTAGCTTTCTTTTCTACATAAGCATAACACAGGGAACCAAAAATATGCATATTTTCAAGTTTAGGCTTCTTAGACAATAACACTTCATATGGGGTTTTATCTACTCTAGAATTGTAGCATCTATTCCTTATATAAACAGCTGCCCTAACAGCATAATTCCACATGAATTTTGGTAGCTTTGCTTCAATTAAGAGACATCTAGCCATTTCAAACAATGTACGCCACATTCTCTCAGCAGTACCATTTTGGTGTGGTGAATTTGGTGAAGAAAATTCTTGTTTAATGTTATTACTTACCAGAAATTCTTTAAATTCTGAAGAAGTAAATTCTCCTCCATTATCACACCTTAATCTTTTAACAACACCATAAGAACTAGTATCTGCAAGGAATTTCTTAGCATTAAGTGCATCACTTTTCTGTTTCAAGAAATAAACAAAAACAGATCCTGAATAATCATCTACAAAAACAATACAATATTTAGATTTTTCCCTTGATTCAATACTCATTGGTCCAGCAAGATCACAATGTACAAATTCCATTTTACTCTTTGCTCTCTCATCTGGTAATCTGTTCCTAGATAAATGCATTTTACCTTCATGACAAGTTATGCAATCAAAATTACTTTTGTCACTAATTTTCATACCTTCAGCTTTATCTTCCAACTTCAAAATGTCTTTAACATTGCAGTGTCCCAAAACCTTATGCCACTCCTCTAGTGAACGAGATTTACATGAGCTTACATTATTTAGATAATATAGCTTACCTTTCTTATTTATTTCAAAAGACATGCCATTTGAGCTTATCAACTCAGAATGATTAGGATTAAAGCTTACTGTAGCTCCTTTACTAACAGCTGATTGTACAGAAAATATATTCTGCTTAAAAGAAGGAATATACAAGGCATTATCAAGAACAACATTTTGTTTTATACCATTTGTATCATAAAGTACAATTTTAGCTTTACCTTTACCTTTAACAATATTCTTGCATCTTGCACCATCTGCAAGTTCAACCATATGTTTTGATTCATCAAAGTCTTCATCAAAACACTTAAACTTGGATTTATCAGTAATGATGTGGGTAGTAGCACCACAATCAACAAGAACATTACATACATCTGCAGGTATGTTATCAACAGAGCAACTTATTTTGAAACAACATTCTTCATCACTATCATTATTAGTGGATCTAGGCTTACAAACATTCACAGTTGCACTAGAAAATCTTGCAGGCCTATTAGCCTTTCTACATTCATCAAAATTGTGTGTAATGGTTTTGCATTCTTTGCACCACTTACCTCTGTCTTTCTTCAACCTACACTCGAAAGACTTATGTCCAGGCTTACCACATGAGTAACACCTTACTGATGAGCCACTGGCAGACCCACCACGCTGAAAATCAGGATTTTTATAATTCACCTTAAGGACGTTCTCATTCTTCACATTAGGCCTATGTGCCTCTCGACTCCTCAGGCTTTCTTCATAACTCCGTAGCAAAGACTTGAATTCCAGAAACGTAGGCTCACTATCCTTCTGCATAACAACAGTATTAAATGGAGTAAATTCCTCTGGAAGACCCTTCAATGCCATAGCAATAAGAAGGCTGTCGCTGATCGTCTCACCAGCTGACTTTAACGAAGTAGAAGTTGTCTCAGCTCGAAGAAAATAATCCATCACACATTCTTTCCCTCTCATTTTCAGTGACGTCAGCTCCGTGTAGAGGGAGATGATTCTTGGTTTCCCAGTACCTCGGTAATGGTCCCGTAGAATCGCTAATGCCTTTCTTCCATCGTTGACTGCATCTCTCATTATTAATTGGAGGCTCTTGTCATCTAGAACTTGAACGATCTCGGCGAAAATGTCAGCATTTTTGTCGATGAATTCTGCTGAAGTTCGATCTTCACTTTCGTCTAGGATAAGCTTTCGAAGTCTCAGATGGGCTAGAAATTTTATCTCCCACATTTCATATTTCTCCTCATCACCATCAAAATACAACATCCTCTTGCTTGAGCTGGGCCCATAACCTGTGACCGACGAGGATATGATGGTGGGTTATTAAATAAGCAATCACTTCATAAATGAGTCACTTTAATGGAGAATGTGGGAGATACAGCAGTACAGAGTACCTTCGGCGGTCAACTTGCCGGTTACACTACTTTCAAAAGCGGCGTCATGCCACGCACATCATAACGCAAGAATTATGGGTAAAACAAATGACTGCACCCGAGCGTATAATCAACATTGTCAATGCATCATAAATAAAAGTTTAATATTCTAACAAAAGCTTTATGCAGAATTGTTCCCCTGCTGTTTAATTCTTCCTTCTCTTTAGAAAAAATAAAATCATTTTTTTTTCTTTTGGGGGGGGATGTGTCATGGTAATTGCTTTATAGCAAAGTTAAGGGAAAGGAAAACGCATCTTCGAGAAGTTCTGCAGCATGGAGGCTTTCAGTGTGTTGGAGGCGCCTGTTCTCATGATGGTTCTAGAATTGGCAGGAGTGTTGTGGAACGTGACACTCATCGTCACGTCGTCAGAAAATGCAGCAATACTTCGTTGAGATTCTTCTAAGACGTTCTAGTCATCTCGGGAGTCTGTGACGTTCATGCTCCGCCCTCCGTAGGCCCCACCCCCGGGTCACCGTATAAATACGACTGACAAAGTAGGAGAGATCAGAGTCACAGATCAGATCATCAGTGAGAGCTCGGCAGCAGAGATTATCAATTAGAGGTCAGAGATCATCAGAGAGAGATAAGAGAAGAAGGATCAGAGCAGAAAAGGCACTCGAGAGTTTGGTCGAATTCTGGTCAAGTCGTCCAATTAGAGAGAACTGCCGGGTATTTTCGTCGTTGAGCAAGCCTTGAGAGCAGAAACGTTCTACAAGAGGTTTCGAAAAGTTCCTGCCCTTCGAGTATCAAGAAAAGACATTGTTCTCTGCAATACGGAGTCAAGAAGACGTCTGCAATTACAGTTCTCGTTTTGTGAAGCCATCGCTTCGAGCATAGATCTCCGACAGCGCAAAAGTGGCCAGCAAGTATTTGCATTACCTCACTGTTTCCCCAGTTCACGCATTGTAAGATTTTACTGTGGTATGTAAATAGGAGAAACCATCCTGCATTTATCTTTATTAGTAAGTTTGTAAATAAACCTTTGTTGTGTTTGTGTATCTTTTTATATTCGTATCCCCAGTTTCAACTGTTGGTGTTGAATTACTTTTGTTTATTTTCATATCGAACTTGGAGCGGACTTCTGTCGGTCTGTAACACTAATCAATAACAAACAGAAATCATTATGTATAGGAAAGGATAAAACCATTGTGTTTGGTGTTGGATAGGTTTAAATGAACCTGTCTATAAAAACAAGCGTTGTTACCCAACTGAAATTTCTCAATGTTAGGCTACATTGGGTTTTGCAAAGGGGATGAATAATTAATTAAGCAACCTCAAATATGTAAACCTTGGCCTGCATAATATACTATAGAAGACCTACACGCTACAATGTTTTAGCGCAAAAACACAATCTAACTTCGAAAGAAAACAAAACTTTACACGTGCACATAACTCACTTTAAAAAATTATCATAATGTAGGTGAGCAGCAAGCACCAATCAAAGAGAGAAACATTGTTAAGTAACTTATGAAGTTTTTTTTTTCTTTTTGTAAAAGTTTCCCTTCGTCTTAGCCTTTACTTTCCCCTCCATAATCCTTTATAGAATAATAAAATTTTATCCCTTGATATGGATTAGGTGTTTAGTCATATTCCATGCATTTCTTGCCATCTGAAAGAATGAAACCCATGCTGCCATGGAAACCAGCCATCTTATGCAAATTCTCTTAGGATAATTTTCTTTTTATATTTAACACTTACGTTACTGTAGTCTTGGTTTGTATGTATGATGTTTTTACGTTGCATGGAACCAGTGGTTATTCAGCGCCGGGACCAACGACTTTACGTGACTTCCGAATTACGTCGAGAGTGAACTTCTATCACCAGAAATACACATCTCTGACCCCCCAGTGGAATGTCCGAGTACCGAACTAGAGGCTACCGAGGTGGCAGGCCATGAACATACCAACCACGCCTCTGTGGCGCTCTTACTATAGTAATGGTCACGTGCCCTCACCACTCCGGCGCCTTATTGTTTTATCTTGACCGGATTGATTTGCTATTTTGTCAAAAGAGCATAATTTGCTTCATGGAAAATTGAAGTAGTGGAATTATGGGGTGTCTGGCCAGGGAATCAGCGGCATTCACGTTTCCTTGAAGTAACTCTGCCCCCTGTGCAAGAAATGAGTGACTTAATCACAGTTGAAAATCCCTTGCAAGTTTTAGAATGACTTGCTCATTTTTGAAATGCTACACTTGTATTAAGAAAAAGTTACCAAGAGATTTAAGGATAATAATACCAACATCTTAACAACTATCACATTTTTTTCTGAAGTCTGTCTTGGTCTGCACCAAGACCAAGGATGAGAGAACAAACCACAAAACATTGGGTATATTGAGTATCCAGGTTTAAAAGGAGGGTTAAAACATTTATACGAAAAATACATTTGACAGCATATGTATATACACATTCATGTACACATGAACACTGGGGCACTTGGCATATTCAGAATCCATGAAAGTAGACTGTTTGCAATAGCCTAAATCTCTCTAGAACTTGAACCAAAAGCCGCCAGTGAGAGCAGCAGCAGCAGCAACATCTCTACCCTTGGTTTGCTTTGCACCCTTCAGATCAGATCACGGTGCCTCCATTTAATACACTTATGTTACATTCAAAAACATGAATTTTGTATTGATAATGATGTTCAAGTACATAAACAACATATTCTTATGTACAATAGAAATGATATAATGCCAGTACAAGTAATTCTATTTCAATGTAAAAAGTGACATTAAACGGAATGACTAGAAAAGGGACACCTCACAAGTTTGCAAGGTAAGAATGAAGATCTTCCAGTGTATAGTTATTCATCTGCAGTTACGAAAAATAACAGCAGGAGTTCATTTACACAAAGTGCATGAGAAACATTACGTCGGTTCAAGGAATAAATGAAGCAAGCATTCCCCTCACAATGCTTTCATATTGTCATGGGTAATACTTTCATCTTAATTTCCGAAAATATAACTGAAAGCCTGTACAGAGGCTTTGCGCACACACACACACACATATATTATATATTAATATATATATATATATTATATGTATTCTATATATTATATATAGACACCATTTATTTAATATTATTATATATATATATAATATTTTTTTTCTTTTATATCTGTTATTTTATTTCACACTTCGGTAATTAGTAAACTAGCCTAATTTTTTCTTACAATATTCTAAAACCATTTCAAAGCGTTCTCATTATAATTTGCCTTTTATGAATTGCACGTAAATTGCATCATATTCCATTACGTTCTTTGGCTTCTTTTAAAAAAATAATAATCAGGGAATTTGGTTTTAATATTTTAAAAAAATATTTCATTTCTTCTTATTTGAGAGGAAAAATATGTATATTTTGATGCGGTATCAGTTATATAATAATAATGATGATGATGATAATAATAATAATAATAATAATAATAATAATAATAATAATAATAATAATAATAATAATCCTGTCCTTAATAGTTTCTGCGTAGCTAATGTTTTTCACTTAGGACAGTCTCGGTAACTGTCCTCACTAGGAAACATTGTTTGGAAACAGTTTGCAAACACTTTTTGCCGGATATTTGTTCCCCATCCAGAATGGGAAACATTTAGTGTTTCTGTGTGTCAGTGTTGCCAGATGGTGCAGAGGAAATTTCTGGAGAAATTCAATAAAAAAAAAAATCAGTAGATGTAGGTAAAAATTCGGCACACACACACACACACACACATATATATATATATATATTATATATATATATATATATATAGATATATATATAATATATATTATATTATATATTACTTCAATGGGTGGTGTGAAAAAAAAATATCTTTTTTTTTCTGCAAATAAAACTTCCAATATTATTTGGATATAACTTCTTGAATTATTTATCATAATTTTGTTCACACAAAACTTAACTATAAATGAATCACATATTAATTATCAGCCTCAACATCATCATTAGAGAAATGTTCTTGAAAATGTCATCATCATTCATTTGTTTATGGATTTTCAACTGCCGGGAAGCATTATTTCTGTAGATTTTCTGGAGATCAATTCAAAATTCAGTAGATTACAGCAGTGATTCGAGATTTCATGAGATTTATTAGAATTTCAGTAGATCTCGTGAAATTTCGGTAGATCTGGCAACACTGCTGTGTGTATATGTATATATAGACAAGTATAATGTGTTTATAAGTATACATGCATATGTACGATGCATGTATGTATATATATATATGTACAATGTATGTATGTTTATATATGTATGTATACGTGTGTATACTATGTATATGTGTTTATTTTCAAATCCGCCAGAAGCAAGCCAGCAAAAATTGCTTACGAACTGTTTGCAAACAACGTTTCCTGGTGCGGACAGCCTTCTTCACTTTACCTGGAATTCCGATCAAGAAACGAAGGATTTCACGCGCAAGGAAAAGAATTCAACCGTCCTGTTATTCGTTACACTGAATGTGATTCAGACTGGTATACAGGAAAACCGTTATTAGTAAAATACCGAACATTTATAACAATGCTTTTGCCTAGACCTAGTTAATGAGTATTTTCTTAAAGCGTTTATTCTATGAGGTGATTAAAGTCAGTTTCCAAAGTCGATCGTCTGTTCAGTGAGGTTCAGGAAAACTGCAGCAGTACAGCCCTTAGTTGGCATGTCGCTATGATGCTTCAGTTATTGACTGCATTTTCATAATACTTACATCGTATGATGATCGGGATTAATAGGTTACAGATGCGAAAATGGGGTTTTTATAAATATCTGTAATATCAACAGGGAACCGGATATTTCTATGAGCTCAGAAGTGGCTGTAAATGTATTCAGAATATAGGTCCTATAATACTTTTTTGTTGTTACATTTAATTGAAACTCTTATTACTTAAGGATATCAACATATTTTATGGCATATTTCAACTTATTACTTAGGTAGTATATCTACATATTTCATGACACCGTATTTCAGACCGTCTGCACTTGTACAGACAGAGGCATCACTGCCAGTTTTAGCAGGAGACGAAGAAAAAGGTCCAGTGATGAGAAATTTGATCGCTTCAGTTCAGATGAGCAATTCACTGACGGGAAGTACTGGATCAAGGGAGCATAATTGATGAAATTATATCTTCTTCAAAATGTAGGTATAACGTTTTGTGACTAGAGAGGAGATCGAGTCTTCCTGGTGACTCTCTGCTATTAAAGTTCAACTGCTGCCTCTCCTTTATCTTTGAAAATACCAATACCAATTCACGCATTAAAGGGGTGTGCTGAGGAGATTACATTACGTGCTCTTCCGATCTCGAGCAATTCAATGTTAGCAAGTGGCGTGTTCCCCCTACTTATGAACCCAAGAATACGTACAATGATGTTTGTGCGTGTCTGTGGACCGAAAGGCTGCTATTAAAGGAAAATCTCTTGCATATTTGTTATGCATCTCAATTTTAAATAAAAAGGAATTGCCCGCATCCTTTCCTTTCTCGTTCATTTATAGTATTTTTTTCTTCTTTTTACTTTTGAGGGATAGACATTTTAATTCATATTTTGTACTGGTCTCCGTAAAACCAAAATATGCTAGCCGATAAGCACCTAAAAAATCTAGAGCGAGGTAGAAAGTTATCAGTATTGCTATTCACAGCGGTGGTTTTCCTTACTTTATGAGTTCGTAAAACTGTGAATTTTACTAAGTCAGTGAACTGTAAGAATAAAAGAACAAACTGCAAAATTGCAACTTAGAATATATTAGTCACTAGATGCATAACTAATTTTTCATATATAGTATAAAAATACTTTTTTATTTACTCTACATTTATAAAGATGTATAATTTTTGGAAGTATTTTCCTTGCTAGAGAAATTACTAAAAAAAAATGATTAACTGTACCATTAAATAACTTCAGTTGCTTAAGATAAATTCAATCTCTTATCACCCAAGATCTCTGACGGAACAGTTAGCGGCAAAAAAGAAAATTTCTCTTTATTAAATTTTTCTGCAAACTACGTCATAATGATATAGGTAATGAAGGACGCAGAGTGAAGTGAGCGACTTAGAGAGTTCCATCTCCTAAGTATTAAAATTCTGGAATCATTTAAAGCTACTTAAGACATTTCAGTTTTTACATAATTCTAAAAATACATTACCGTAATATTTTGAATGTGGTCCACGACTAGAACATGAACTACATTGTTGTTTGATATTTCAAAATTTACAGTGTAACAATTGTTAGACCATCAGTGATTATAGGAAATCACAAAATTATTAATCGACATTAATTAATGAAATATAACATTGGAACTGAGGCATTCACAGGATTCCATATAGTACATCTGAGCTCTAATAGCACATGCAGGACACACAAGGTAGAATTTAAATAAAAGAAAACAAAACGAGGCTTCATTCAATAACTGCAGAACTCGTTTCATTCCGGTAATACTTTCTCTTTATATATATATATATATATATATAGTATATATATATATATATATATATATATATATATATATCTTTACAGGCAGGTCGGTGAACCCATTTTTTTTTGGGGGGAGGGGGGGCAATGGATACTGAACAAAGACTTATCCTTAAGCCCACCAGATATTTTTCTAAATAAGTTATATTCAAATTTGTTTTTTTTGGCACCCGGAACTTAAGACACACAGGAGTTAACCTTACCCACCTTCGCTACACTACCATGTTTGTTTCAAACAATAAATAGCAACAGATTCTTCGGATCATCTCTGAAAAGTCATCTTTGGCACGGCATCAAACATCTAATCGAGAGGAAGTCCTTCCATCTGGTCTCCTAAAGGCACACAAAATCTACGGGTTGAGACACAAACGAAATTAATCTGGTAAATTTTCTGACATTAGTAAGTGGCTGTTGGGGAGAGTTGATGAAATTGAGTTTCTACTGACCCAGCACTGTTGATCATTGTAGAGCCGTCCTGAATTGACAATGCCTCATTATTGATTGAAATCATTATTATTCGATGAGTCAGCCACTGCCAGTTATACGTTAGTTTTTCGATAAGTATTGGTGTTCATGATCACCTTCACTCATCAATACCACTCATGCGATGACCAGCATCATCACATAACATCAACTATAAAATAATTCGCATTGGCGGAAGAATATCATGTGATGGTGAGCTCTATTCAAATGTAAACGGGGAATTTCACAGAGCAAAAATTGACTGCCAATCTCATCATCTCCCACCTTGTTTCTACTATTGTAAGTATTATATCCAAATGAAGAGAGAGCCAATACAAGACATCTATGTGAACGTTGGAAATTTTTTTCAAATGTTTTACATGTAAGTTTCATTTTCATATGCATTATACTTTCAGCCTTCCACTCGTATACAGTCACTTCCTGTGTGTTTGTAAGCCTTCAAGGGGTTAAATGTCGGTCAGAACCAGTTTATGAAAGAACAAAAATTCTTTTTCTTTTTTTTCTTTAAAAATAATATAAAACATGAAAAGGAACTGGTAATAAGTGAAGTTAGTGGTGGGTAAATAATAAAACTTTTCTTCAAGCTAAAATGTTACTCAGCAGGCCTGGTTTTTATCGTTTCAAGTGAACACTAAATAATATAGAAAATGAAAAACAATCTTTTTACCTGTAAATTATAAGCTTCTTTTCAAGACAAGAACAGGGAAACGTATGACCCATGTCACGGTCATAGATGGTAGGATGGATGTAATGGCATCTTCTGTTACCTCTTCTTACTCGAGAGTAAGATTTCTTCTCAGAAGTCCAAAACTCATTTCATTTCTGGATTGACTGTTTGATACTACTGCACTGAAGAGATGAAACTTAACCATGGCTGTTGCAAATCACATCCTTCCTACTGTTAACAATCTCGTTCTGGTTAACATTTTAAAGCTGTTGCCAATAAAGACATCATTCCACCAACGTTATTCAGTTACTGAATGAGCTCTCGTGTTAATCTTTGAGCAGAACTGATATAGCAGTATACATTTTCTGCACTTGGGTGCACCTGATTATAATAAACATTTTGAGAATTGAGCCTAGTTATCTCCAACTTTGATGTTGAGAACATTAGCAGGGATATCATGGCGGGGTACAGAGCTCTGGAGTTTAAATCGAGAGATTTCTTCTTTCAGTTCTAAGACAACGTGGGCCATCTGTTTCATTAGTTTGTCTTGGGTTTGTATTCTCGCTTTCATATTCTGAATTTCTGCGTCCTGTCGACTGACCTTCTCCTCATACAGTTGTGCTAAAAGCCTCAGAATCATCTGGAGTTGAGCATTGCGGAACTCGGCTTCATCTGGCTTGACAGGGTTGTCTTTCAATATACCAAAAGGTTGCTGGTCTTTCAGGATACCAAAAGCTGGTTCCTGCGGAGGCTTTGTTGGTGTCTTTGGCATGTCTTTATGCATGCCTTTTTTGAGGTCTTTTATGGAACCATGTCCTCCGTGGCTTTTAGGCATTGATTTGGTAGTGGGTTTAGGGCTGGATTTAGAGCTCGGCTTGGAACTACTCTTGGTGGAAGGTTTTGAGCTGCTCTTTGTGGAAGATTTTGGTGGTGGTTTGGGAGATGCTTTTGGAGGAGACTTGAGAGCCTCATTGTCAACGGACACAATAACGCACTGACTTTCTAAGTCATTTTGGTCATCAAAAGGTTTGGATCTTCTGCTCGAAAGACGGGTAGATGAATTTCCATAGACTTTCACTGATGGTCTTCTCACTTTTCCTTTCAACGAGGACTTTGACTCCGACCCTCGACGGCTGATTTTTCTTAGCTCAGGTTTGATTGGTTTAACTGGATTGACTGGAGGGCAGTGAATATGAGACACCTTTTCTAGCAATCGTATTAGAGTTGGAGCAGGTTTGGGCTTGTCAATGGCTTCGAAGCTTTTGGCTATAAAATCAGGTTTGGGAGGAACTTTGGGCTTGTTGAAAGCGGTTCTGTTTGCCCTCCTGTGTTCACCTAAACGACGCTTCGTGGTAGCTCCAGTAGGGCGAACCACCTCCTCCTCATGAAGACTCTGCACATTATGAAGGGACAAATCATCCGCATTGTAGTCTGTCATCTCATCGTGGATTCCGCTTTCAATGTCCTCATCCTTTGCATCCTGCCATTCACTTTTACTGTCGCTTCTGCTGTCGAGAACAGCACTGTCAGTATCAGTTGCATTCTCAAAGCTGACCCTCTGCCCTAGTTTTGATCGCCTTCGGATACTGACAATGCTGGTCGTATCTGTTGGGTCTTCGAGACTGATTTCTCTAGCTACTCTGGACCTTCTCCGAGGCCGGACAATGCTCTCCGTATCTGTGGGGTCCTCAAAGCTAACCTCTGTAGCCAATTTTGCCCTCCTTCGGGCAAGTTTCTTCTTTCTTTGGGATGCCTGGAGCTGTGAATACATGTGGGCTGCTTGAAGGTGTGTATAGGGTAAGCGATTCAATGAAGCTCTGTTTATGGAGGTTCTGTGGACAACTGTCTTTCTGCGCACCCGAGAACCAGCTGTCTTGATGTTATTGCGGTAAAGTGGTGGTATCCAGTACACTAGGTCTGTCTGTTTTTCATTCATAACAGCTGCCATGGGCTTCCAGGCCCATTCTAGCTGCAACTAAAAGGAAAATACTAATTTTAGACACAGCATTCATAAAATCCTGATGTTATGATATAACCTTAGTTTGTTCAGAAACAGAAAGAACTTGCATATTATGAGAAATAGTTTGAGCAATATTACAAGTTAGAATTAAGAACCTCTACAATTTACAATTTAGCATAATAAACCTTTGTAAATGAAAGGATAAATTATAAATCAAAATGAAACTGGATTAATAAAGACAAGTACGTTACCAACTGTCATCATTTTAAGAGTAGTAGTTGCAATATCAGTATTTGTCGAGTAACTCAGACATGTAAACTAATCATCATTCTGCATCAAATCTGTGCCACAAAACACAAGCAACAGGACAGAAAAGTAACATGACAAACTAAAGCAATAAGAAGCATGAAATTCATCTCTGGTGACCACAGTGCAACCTTGCTGCAAAGTCAGATTATATACGTGGCTGCGACCTTACCATCGCAAAGAGGGTGTCTATCAGCATTTCATTTTAAGAGTTAACTATGAAGGAACTTAGAAAATTGCGTTTATGCAGTTCAGGACGCAAAACAAATACAGTTTTGTGTTTTAAAGTTTAAGAGTAACTTGCGATACTTTCATAAAAAATATTTATATAAAATATTTACGAAAAGATACTCTAGATGGCTAATAACTATTGTTTATGAAATAGGTTGGTTTGGTTACTTTAAACCCATGGAATAAGTACATACAGATTTAAAAGCGTTTACCTGACAGTCTGTTCTATACTACAGTTACGTAGCTAATATACAGAATATACAGTTCAATAAGTTTCTCTAAGCATACAAAAAGAATTTGCATCAAGAATGATCAAAGATGATTATTTTTTAAATAAGTATAAACTTGCAATATAATGATTCAAAGCGTCATAAGAATTCCATCTCGTACAAAGCAAGGAAGTGAACAGGCACAACACAGGGAAAGATCTGCGAAAATGAGAAACTTCGAGCGAAAAGTCTGTTCATGAGCGGATTGATAAACTTGTAGGTTGTAGCAATCAAAACATAAGTATACTTGGCAACTGTCACAAGCTTTACAGGAATTCAGATCCTGAAGGATGCAGCAACAAAAGCATACTACTGGTAATGAAGCGAATCCTTTTCAGCAAGGAAGAGGAGAAATGTATAAAAGCAATAACAGGCAAAGGAAAATAATATAGAGTTTCCTATTGATAATGAAGGCATTCAGCTGGTTCTGGAAAATGGATATGTTTAGAAAATGGTTTAAATTCTAGCAGTCACCTGTTAGAATTTAAAAACACGAAGATAAAAAATGGAAATATTACTTCCATTACTCTATATGTAATGCGTATTATATAATTACATTTAATTTCAATACCTTTCACAGAAAAGCATACAACCATAATCACAGTAATGACATAATTGCCAAAGTTGTATACTGTTATGTGTCAGCATTAGGAAACTGATTCCATACGAGAATTGTGGTACATGATGGACTCCCATCTCAAAATTCAGAGGTCACGCAAACAGGCTACACTAATCTATACTGTTGCAAAGCTGAGAAAGCTGATTAATCCAAATTTGGAGCAAAATCATAATTTTCAGAGCAAAATACACGTGCAAACAGTGAGTGATTCCATTCTCCTCAGTGCGAAGCAACACGAGAAACAATATTTCTTTTGAAGAAGAAAATTTCATTGAAACTTAATCGTGAAAGACCTATCTGTTGTGCATTGCTATGGCACACATCAGAGGAGAAACCTTTTAGGCGTATCTCGTCATCATAGCTTTGAATATAATAACAGGTCTTTTGATAGAAAAAACAAACAGCTCCACATTTTACAAGAGAGGAAAAATCGTTATCAAGATTTATAATTCATCTGGAAATCGGACCTTAATATTTGGATTTCTGTTTAGATTAACGGAATTACTTAACAAAATGTCCTAATGTCCACGATTGCGTTCAACTCTTCAGTTTCCAAATATGCTGTAATTTCATTAACAGTGATTTTCTAAGAATATTAAAATTTGCTGTGGATTTATGTTTGCTACTATAATTATTAAGGTAGGGTCTGTGAAATTCCACTGACATATCAAATAATCAAGTCTGATCATTTCGTACACATCGCTACATACACATAGTGTCTGATATTTTGAAAGAAAAAGCCACAGCAGAAAAGCTAGGACTGAGGTCGCGCTCCTTTTGAGCGCGAAAAATGCCTAAACAAAGAAGACTCGAGCCACAACACAGAACACAGAACATAGAAAGAACCGAAGACGAAAACCCTCCTTTACCTTTTCCTCGAGGGCCTTCCGCTGAGCCTCGGCCGCCCTTCTGGCCCGCATGCTGTTAGTTACCCGGAACTTAAGCATCTTGGTAGCTGTGCTTCACTTCGCAACTGATAAGGATAGTGTTAGTTGAAGATCTTTCCTGCTATTTCTACTTGACTTTTTTTTTTCCTAGAACAGTGAACTCAATTTCTTTTTCTTACTGTCTCGCCATCACTCATCGGAAATCCCTTTCAGTGGTTAGTATCCCTGCCTTCAGTAGGTGGGGGATTTCTCAGGTCGTCCTGTGGCAGCTGCTTCGGTACAGTGACCTGGAAAGAAAATGGTATTAATTGATTTGTCTTGCGTCGGAGAGAGAGAGAGAGAGAGAGAGAGAGGTGGGGGTAGGGAGAGGAAAAGCTGTAATGGATTAAATAAATATTACATAACAGATGAACAAATCTATTTTATACGGTGTACTAAAATTCCGACTCATTCAGAAGAAAAAGGTTTGCGAGTAACAATTTCAATTTAAGGTCCCTCAGAACTCCATTAACCGTAGACTTCAAAATCACTCGAGTAAATGTATTACTGTAGTTAAGGCCATACACATAACAAGCCGGACGTCCTGAGGAACTCGTCCCAATAGTCCAGGCTGTTTCTCGGAACAGGAGTCGTCAGCCTCGACACACACGAAGTTCCCTCCACCAACTTGGCGAGGGGCTGCACTCGAGGAAAACTTTGCAAGTCATTACTATTATGTATTCTAGTCAACTTTGCGGGTAACATGGTCTTTCCTATGAGAAGGCCCCCTTTTTAGAGCATTTTTTGGAAAAACTCCGGCGATCGAGTACTTGACCAAATACAAGTAAAGAATGTTCTGCCACTACAATGGCGTTCCTACAAGCGATAAGCTTTAGATTTCAAAATAATTCACACGCAATTACACCTATTTTGTATTCGGCGCTCAGATGAAGGTTGCAGGGAAGTCCTTTCAGGATGGATGTACTTGGGGAGACTCGCTTTACATTCAGTTTGTCTTCATTCAACAGCTAACAAGAAAGGATTGGAGATGATTACGTGACGTCAAAGAACTCATGAGGCTCTCTATTGGATAATTGAATTCTTTTGTTTTATTTTTACTTTGTTGATAATACGTATATTAAACATAGCTTTAACATCTTTTACCAAGAGAGAGAGAGAGTTAGATAAATACAAAAGTAAATGAATTATTTATATAAATAAGAGACTAATAAAAAAAGAATATACTGAACTCGACTGTAACTCAAACAGTGAGAGCTGCTCTTTGCCTTTCCTCCTACACATTAGGTCATACTTCCTCCTCAAACGAAATGTCAGCAAAAGTAATGACTATTTTGTCTACATTCGTGACTGTGAAATCTCAGATTAAACGAAAGCGCGAAATGTTTTCGGATGACATCTGAGAGCAAAAGCAAAAACAATAAATAACAACTGCCGATGAGACCAAGAAGTTAACGTGGGTGGGCTCATTGCTACGGGAGAGATCAAACCGAAACAAGCGCCTCAGCGGCGTAGTTGGTATTGTATTAGTGTTCCACCTCGGTGGTCGCGGGTTCGATTCTCGGCCATTCCGTTGAGGAGTGAGAGATGTGTATTTCTGGTGATAGAAGTTCACTCTCGACGTGGTTCGGAAGTCACTTAAAGCCGTTGGTCCCGTTGCTGAATAACCACTGGTTCCATGCAACGTAAAAGCACCATACAACAACAACAACAACAACAACAACAACGAAACCAGTGAATATCTATTTGCCTTCACCGAATAATTGTAAATGTGGTCAAGAACTGAGAGCTGAGGCTGTCGGCTTTCAAGGATTTCTCGACACATAAAAAAATTACAGAAATAAAAAGAAAAGATATCAGGCCTATGGTATATTGGCATGCTTGATTTCATATTTCAATAATTAAAGAAAACAAATATTCACACTAATGGCAAGACAAAACTGTAGACTGTAGAACATTAGATTGGACAGATGTTTCCATTTAGGGAGTGACATCAAGGTTTCACACACTCTCTCTCTCTCTCTCTCTCTCTCTCTCCTTCTCAATACCTTTACCGTTGTTTGCCCTTTGATTTATATTTAATCACAAACCCAAACCCTAAATGAACTATCTCTGTAATTGTTCCCATTTTCTTTATTTGCTTCCTGGTCTCTTCCTTTACTCTATTCTGAAATTAAGAAATACACACTCGTACACACACACACACTATACATATATACATATGTATATATATATATATATATATATATATATATATATATATATATAATATATATATATAATATATATATCTATATATATATAATATATATATATAATAAAAGATATTCATAATAGAATATATATATATAATATATATATATTATTATATAAATCATTAAATTATTATTATATACACACACACACACACCCACACACACACACACATATATATATATATATATATATATATATATATATATATATATATATATATACTGAACAGCCTAATTTAATAAATAGCACGGGTGTCTCTTAAAAATGCCCATTTTCCTTTTCATCCTGAAAAAAAGAAAATCAAGCCAAGGGAGGGGAATGAACCACAAGCAAATCGACATGCAAAGGACGATACTTTCCGGTTTCGGGAGTTCCCTGGTTGTATGCCAATCGGCTCTTGCAGCTTTTAGGAACGCTACTTGATGCCCTTGAACTTTGGTAAAAATCTGCTTTATATAGCATCAAGTATCTCTCTCTCTCTCTCTCTCGTTTATAATAATGGCGCTGCTTCCACCATAAGTTGACTTATTCTTGATTCAGTGGAATGTAAAGAAATATTATGTCTTGCCTCATTCAGATATCCAGCATTAATCATTTCAGATTGTATTACATAAAACTCTATTCGAGAGCACAAATAAAGTAAATAAATAAGAAAAAATGGAGCTGATAAAAAAAACCGTCTTTGATTTTGTCTGTATGGTGTTTTTTTCGTTGCATCGAAGAGAAACAGTCTTTGAGTTCACCCTTAAAATCGAGATCACAAAACTCTGACCAGGGTCCCCTCCATATGTTTTAGGAAATCTCTGAAGCAGTACATCATGAACGTTATATATAAATGTTATTAATACAGATTCCGAAGTCTTCTTGTGACCTGGATAGATTCCAGCACGTCCTCTGACCTGATTGAGCTTACCCTAGACGCCCAGACATTAGATTCCCATTAGTTCTATGCCATGCAATTGCCAGTATAACTCTACAGTCAAAGTCTCGAGACGTCATTTCATTTATTCTTTATTATTTACTGCTTTCTTTTCACCTTATTTTAAACGCGTTTTCTTCTCGGTGCGTTTCTCTCCCTTTTGGAAGTTCTCCTGATAAGAGCAAGAATGAGCCAGCGAGAATAATTCTGTGTAACTTGGTATTGCCCTTTATGCGAAGCCTCTTATGTGATTCCCCTCGTGTTAATCCAGAAAGGGTGGGAAGGATTGCATTTGGCGGGAGAGGCATTCACTTCATTTCAATATCACACACACCTGGCTCCAAAAATCTTAATTTCATTTTACATCATGCGTGTAGAGGGGAATTTTAATGAATATCACATAAAGATAACGAATAAATTCTTCTTATACCTTTGAAAACCATGCATATATATCCTGCGTTTTGAAAATGGTAGTTTTGAAAGTTTAATTAACAAGATTTTATACATGGTCACATTAGGCTAACTTTATTTTCTCTGCTGCCTACCATCCATAATGATCTGCGATTACCAAAGACGCAAGATACATACATGCACACACACACACACACACACATATATATATATATATATATATATATAGTATATATATATATATATATATAATATATAGCTAACCAAACCCGGTGCTGCCCGGAAAAACTGAATGACAGCTGATAACCTCTCTCTCTCTCTCTCTCCCTTTTCTAAGATAGTTGCTTCAGTTATATTACCCAGCATTTTTGACATTTTACGTTTCACACCTTCTCATCCCCATTCCTATTGGGGCTGAACATGGACTTGAAGAGAGTGTCTCAGTTCATCCCAGCAACCTCACAAACTATGGATTAAATACTAATATTCATCATTTTGAAATTTCATTTTCACACCTTTTCACCCCCCCCTTCCCTATTGGGGCTGAAGTAGGACTTGAAGGGCATTGGGAGTGTCGCTATTCATTTCAGTGACCTCAAAAGCTATGGATTAGACACTAATATCAGTAGTGTTTAGTTATTTTCAGATGTCACCACCTTCCCACCACCTCTTCCTATATATCTGGTCTGAACTTAGATTTAAAGGACATCGGGAGTGTCACTATTCATTTCAGTAACCTTGAAAACTATAAAGCAGACACTAATATCTGTTAGTTAATTTTATGGTCACCCCTTTTCACCCTCCCTCCTTTTTGGGCCTGAACTTGGACTTGAAGGGCATTGGGAGTGTCAATATTCATCTCAGTGACCTGAAAAACTATAGACTAGTGACTAATATCTGTCGTTTTCAGTTATGTTTACTATTCATCTCTGTCCCACGCCCTCCCCACATCCCCCTTTGGTGCCAGTGATGTCTTACCCAAACATTATTCTTTCCCAGATGACAAGATATATGTATACCAAGTTTGGCTGAAATTGCTATACATTTCAAAGTGTATATGGCACACACACACACACACACACACATATATATATATATATATATATATATATATATATTATATATGCATGCCTGTGTGCTTTTTTTTCTAATGAGAGCAAAACCAGAAACTGTGAAGAACAGAAGTGAGACCAAACCCCCTGTGCAGTATAAATCAAGTCCTCCCTCCCAATACCAGCATCGTTTTCCTCCCTTCTCCATCTCTCCAAAGTCAGTGCTAAGGTTATTCAACTTGAATCCAAAAAGGAAATTTTAAGTATAAAAATATATATCAGGAATCCGTATCATCAGCAGATCGATATTCATATTTGTGGGCGTTCCAGTGAACATCTGGAGTCTCTCATCTGATTCAGACTGTTTCAAACTAAATGATAAACAATAGAAAATATAATATCATCATATTTACATCAGCCTCAGTAATGACTTTCTGCACCCATCAGAAATAGGGCTAGATTCCACCAGCAACGGACAGATTGAGAAACCATTACGGAGATCCTAAGGATTAGGCGGCCCACACATCGTTCTCTCTCTCTCTCACCTGCAATACTTAATACTTTTGCCGTTGTTTGTCCTTTGATTTATCCTTAATCACAAACCCAAACCCAGACTCCTTTCCATTTTCCTTTCCATTTTCTTTTTATGAATTAATTAAATATATATATCATATATATATATATATATATATATATATATAGATATATATATATATATATATACACAGACACAGATACACTCTATGTGTGTGTATGTGTATGATGAAGTGTAAGAGGAATGGTGACCGTATTACCTCAAGATGAAACTGATGACATGCATGAGAAAATAAAAGTTATAGCAGCGATTTATTACATATAATAGTTGAAAACTATGATACGTGGAGTTTTATTCACTTGTTTACTTAAAGCTGTAGGAAGAGGAAATTAATTAATTCATATTACTGTTTGACGTAAGGCAATGTCAAATAAATGAACACATGTTTACTAAATGCAAAGATCTCTTAACAGAAGCAAGTAACTGCACTCTAACTTTCCAAGCAAACTCCATTCGCTTTCGTCAACAGTAAACAAAATTAAACTTAAGATGTGCCTGATCAATAAAGTTCACTCTGTAAATAAAAGCTGGATTTACAATTAATATACAAATAACCGAATTTTATAGAGAATTCGTCGTTTCTAAAAATAATTTCTGTTTTACATGCAACACCCTTTCAGATAACATTGGTTATGACAAGAACAACTTTCTGAAGTGCTGAGAACTCCCCAGTGTTCTGTCCTCGCAATTGGAAATGTTCTTAAGTGCAAAAGGATTCCACTTCAACACCTTTTCAAATCAAATATTTTCCTTTTCATGGTCCATCGCAACTACATAAGTGTAATGGCACCAGACGAAGAGAAGCTCTGAAGTGAGCAATGCTTAAATTTACTATATGATGGAATATGTTTCATAGATCCTGGGGCTCCCGAGAAAAAAAAGCGCTACAAGCATACTACGATTCATGAACACACACACACACACACACACACACACACACATATATATATATATATATATATATATATATATATATATATATATATATATATATATATATATTTGTATGCATATTCCGTTTGTTTTACATCTCTTTTATAACCACTCATACCCTTGAATTACACCGGTCATTAGTAATTAGCAGTAAAGAAAAAGAAAAAAAAAGACAGCAGAGTGTTTGGGAGGCAACAGACAAATGAGACAAGGGATGGTAACTTTGTTCTCTTTAAAATTTATATTTTCTTTATATTTCCTCTTTTTCCTGACAAAAATGTTCGAGACACACACACACACTCCTCGTTTATTTGAAAATTAGTCCTTCTTCGTCTTGACTGTTTAAAAGACGAATGTTTCCAGAAGGACCGATACATAAAAATGTCAAATTTCCACACGTCATGCACGTGAACTAGATAGTTCTTCAGAAATGACCATGTTGGATTGCGGAGATTCATATCGACCCAAGTTGACAAGAAAATACTAATTTCGCCTTAAAATGAGAGAGAGAGAGAGAGAGAGAGAGAGAGAGAGAGAGAGAGAGAGAGAGAGAGAGAGAGAGAGAGGAGCATATAGAAGACTGGGATCGATTTAAAATGACAGAGAGAAAGAAGAAAAAGAAGAAGGGAAATCTTCAAAAGCTTCCAGCGACAAAAGATAATTTCAACAAAGCAGAATCCCGCTCACCCAGTTCAGCGCAGTGTACTACATTTCGAATGGTTCGCCACCCGTCACAGCAGAAGGCAGAACAACAAAAACGCCGGACAAACAAACACGTAAGAATCCCACTTCGCAAACTCCAGGTGAGCTTTAAAAAGGGAGGGGATACTGGGAAATGAAGCGTGGACTGCTGACAGAAATAAAATAGCCCCGTAATAAGATGGTTGGTCCCCATCCTCGTCTGACAGGTGGTGCGCGTCTCTTGAAGCGCTGCTGATGTTAACGAGTCAATAAGTCGGCCGTAAAAAACTACTCCCACACGAACAATACGCGTTTGGGACCGTTCATGTTTTGTAAAGGTCGAAAGTTATGTAGTACGTCACTGCTTCAGAGCATTAGCCCAGCTTTCCCGCCTCCATATCTCCCACCGCTACAAGTCACACACACAAACACACACGTATATATATATATATATATATATATATATATATATATATATATATATATATATATATATATATGACGTCGTCTCCACCAACAGACGGTAGTTCTAGGGCAAAAATTAAGTAAATATATAAATAAATGATTCATTCTTACTTCAACTGGTGAATCCAGGCTGATACCCTTGTACTAAAAACTTCCATAGCGTTGTACTATATTTCAACAAACGCTCTTCAATAGAGTGACGAACATCCTATGACCGCGTTTACTCCAATCGAATCGATTCAATTCGTGAAGAACCTACACGATTCATGTTGATTCACCACGCTAATTCAATGTAGCCGATTACACCGAGCTAATCGAGTCAATTAAAATCATGCCGATTCGTTTGGTGTCAATGGTTGCATTGAAATGAGTGTGGCGAATCAAGACGAATCGTGAATCGTGTGGATTCTTCATGAATTGAATCGATTCGATTCGATTGGTGTTCACGCAGCCTTTTAGATTTACACTGACTGTTCCATTCACCCGCTCCCCCACCCCCTTCTTGCAGGCATTTTCTGGTTTCCTAGAAAATGAGGTCGTTTCCTCTCAGTCAGTAGTACAGGTTTCGGGCCTTCTATCCAGCCCCTCCCTTCTGGGTCTCCCTCTCCCCACCTCCTCCACTCACTTCTTAATCATAAAATAACCAGGCTGCCTCAAAACGCAGATACACCATTTCACCTTGACTAACCATTTTACTACTTCTAATCTCTTCAGTTATCGTCCTTTCGTTCCTCCTTCTCCATGTTCAACCACACAAGCAATTAATCTCAACATCATTTTACGATTTCCTTTTCATTGTGCTACTCAACATCCGGCAATTCATTTCTATATGTGAATATTGGCTCGACCCATTCATCCGATCCACTCTGCGCTCTGGCCTCCCTAGGGACTCCCATTCACGCCCCCCCCCCCCCCCTCTTCCTTCTCACGGATCTATGCATACCTTAATATGTTCGCCTCTTTACCTATTGTATTATGTATTTTCTCTCACCCATCTCATTTCCATTCTCTCTCTCTCTCTCTCTCCCATAAAAACACCTTAAAGGTAGATTTAATACCGCTATATTTCGAAGACTACTACTATCTCTCGTTGAGGGAGACAGTTGTCTTCGAAATATGACGTTGTAAAATCGACCCTTTTGGTGCGCTTATGGGCTACCTTTATTGGATGGATTTCTGTTTTAACAGGAAATATTTTATAGTCATGTATATATATATATATATAATACCTATATATATATATATCTATATATATATATATATATATATGTGTGTGTGTGTGTGTGTGTGTGTGTGTGCGTGTGTGTATTTATCAATAAATAAATAAACAAATATATAAATATATTTCTAGACCCACTGCCTTTGTTAGGGGTTCCCTCATCTATCTCCATTATTTTCATGGGGCCAGCTTTGTCCTTGCGGTACTTTTATGTCTATTATTATTGATAAGACAACTCTCTTCTTCTTATCATTTGCACTAGAGGCCCCAAAGACAGCAGCAGCTGCGGCAACTGCAATAATATGGTGATGATAGCAGTGGATTAACAGTAATCATCATCATCTGTTGATCCATTCCTGTAAATAAGATGTCAAAAGACAGGATCGGGGCAATAAGAAGTGTGTGTTGATGGACTTCATTTCTTGAAGAAAATTCGATTGAATAATGGGAAATCGACCTCCAAAAGGCTTACTGAGTGAAAAAGTTAAGTATATCTTAGTTTAACCAGACCACTGAGCTGATTAACAGCTCTCCTAGGGATGGCCAGAAGGATTAGATATATTTTTCCGTAGCTAGGAACCAATTGGTTACCTAGCTACGGGACCTACAGCTTATTGTGGGATCCGAACCACATTATATATAGAAAATAATTTCTAGCATCAGAAATAAATTCCTCTGGTTCCGCATTGGCCGAGCCGAGAATCGACTTCGGATCACCGGATTGGTAGCCGAGCGCGAAATCCACTCGTCCAACGAGGAACTTTGTGAAGACTCCGTCAGTAGAGAAAAGGAGGTCCAAGTTGAGGGGATAGAGTGGTTGGACAGCACGATGCAAGAAAGGCGGCGGGAATGAAGTTCAAGCAAAAGGCTAATAGAACGAGTGCAACTATAGGCCATATCTTTATTTTCATTGAGGAAACTAAGATTTTTAATCAAGAATAGACGAAATAAGATATATTCAAAATATCTGATGGAAACAAAGAACTATATACATTTCAAGAAATGAAAGCTATTTCAATAGACTCCATGAAGCTAATATGATCACCATAACATAAAAATTGGTTGGTTTGGCTTGTTTTGCTTTTATGGTGTTTTTACGTTGCATGGAATAGTGGTTATTCAGCAACGGCTTTACGTGACTTCCGAACCACGTCGAGAGTGAACTTCTATCACCAGAAATACACATCTCTCATTCCTCAATGGAATGGCAGAGAATCGAACTAGCGACCACCGAGGTGGGACGCAAACACCATACCAACCACGCCACTGTGGCGCTCTTACTGTAGTCATGGTCACAATCCATATCTGGCTCGCATTAAAAGAAGATCTGGGTGATGTGGAAAAAGCATCTGTTTTTATCATATAAATTATAACGAAGGAAATGGTATGTCCTAAGAATCAGAGGTTCACTTTTAAGGATGACCCACTGCCTACTATGAGAACTTTTACTAATAATAATATTCCTTGATCACAGTAAAAACTGCCATCAAGCCAGTAAGGCTATTCCTTAATCCTACAATGTTCTCAGCAACAAAAAGCAGAAATGAAGGAGTTGCTACACAGAAATGGAATGAATATAAAAATAATGATCCGGGAGAAGATTTGGATGTGAAATCTGAAGGATTATGTTTAGGATGAGCAGTGAGGTTGTTTACATGTTTATAATGAGTAATCTTGTACTACTCGGTGATCTCAACTACATAAGTAATTAAATGGAGAGAGAGAGAGAGAGCGCAGGGGGGTCGGGTGGGGTAAACGCGATATTTCATAAAATAAATAGAAGCCTTTAATGTAGGGACTTAATCGACGTACCATTCAGCAAAAGCTGAACAGTCAATAGCACGTTAAGCCTGACCATTGTAAATGAAAATAATCTTACATGTTGACATTCCAACATAAACTTGCATTACAAATGTTGAACATCCACGTTAACCATCATTATCAGATAACGACATGCATAACCATCACAGGATAAATTTGCGAATCTCTAATTGAATAAATTCTTCAAGATTATCTCAAAACAAAGGGCTTGGCTTTTCGATCGTAAGCTTACACGAATACAACGTTCATCCTATAAATTTTGCCTTGAACGATAGAGACTTTTTTTCTGGTTAGTCGGTTCTGGTAAACATCAAATTCTTATTTCATGTAGCTAAGAAATTCAATGTCATGTCCTGTAGCCATCTTACAAATTACCCCTTTACTGACAGACATAAAAGTTTCGATGGTTTGAATCAGTCTCTTGCACTGAGAGTCGTCGTAACGAAAACTATAGTAGATTCACATCAACCGAGCATTTGATATCTAGGCCAGCCGCTCCTGATTGGCTGTTGATAAGCCAATCACAGGGCTAGAAACTCTCAGTCTCTTCACAGTTCACATAAGCAGGATGTATGTTCCACCTCTCCTGAAAGACGTATACATCAGGAGAGGTGGCACATAGATCCTACCCATGTGAACTCTCGAGAATGACTGAGAGTTTCCAGCCCTGTGACTGGCTTATCAACAGTCAATCAGGAGCGTCATAAGGGACTGGCCTAGACATCAAATGCACGGTTGATGTGATTCTACTATAGTAAACATTGCATCAAGGAAATCGAGTTTTCTGTACAGCATACAATGCTGTGTGAAAGTCTCAGCCACGGCACGGTGGTGGCCGGTGTTGTTGGCACCTACGTAAAGCGGTACCAGACGCATGATTATGGCTAACTTTAACCTTAAATAAACTAAAAACTACTGACGCTAGAGGGCTGCAATTTGTTATGTTTGATGATTGGAGGGTGGATGATCAACATACCAATTTGCAGCCCTCTAGACTCTGTAGTTTTCAAGATCCGAGGGCGGACAGAAAAAGTGCGGAGGAGGCACAAATAGCAATCTCAATAGTTTTCTTTTACAGAAAACTAAGAGCATGACGTTCTTGTCTTCTGGCATATTAATACGCTTTCCAATGATGAGGTAAACGCTAGTAAGCAAAAAGAATTCAGATGTCAGAACCACGAACAAAGGACTGTTGAATGATATTATATAATGATATCGAGTCAGTGATAACCAAAGCTTCCTGCAGAGAGCTAAAGTGAAGAAAAATCTTCACCAAACCTTCATTCAGAATCTGGTTTCAGCTTTCAGACTTTGAATATATACAGTTCAACAGCTAATTTCCATAAGGAGCAATTGCCCTAACCGATCTTGAAGGATGATCGAATTTTGGTAAAAATATGACTGGTTTAAGCTTACATTACTTTCCCAATTCTTTGTTGGTGAAAAAGAATTGAGCGGGAAATATTCCGCCATATCCGAGGGTCGATGCCTTCGAAAGCTACATCTTCTTTAACTTCGTGTAAAAGAGAGAGAGAGAGAGAGAGAGAGAGAGGAGAGGAGAGAGCGAGAGGGACCGAGAGAAGAGAGAAGAAGAGAGGAGAGGGAGAGAGAGAGAGAGAGAGAGAGAGAGAGAGAGAGAGAGAGAGAGAGAGAGAGGATCTACACCCTGTCAGTTACAAGCAAACCTTAATACCTGATGTGTGGACACACCGAAATGCTGGAGTGCGAGGCGGTTCCTCGCGCTTTTTGAACATCACGAAACTTGCATCGATTATAACTTCCTTTATTTCCACTAGCATCCCACTACGTAGCGTCCATTCCTAATTTTCTTTGGAGCACACCTTTATATTCACCTCCATTGCATGAAGGTATGTCTAGCACGTACGCAAACAGGTACAACACTAAAATACACACGCTCTCTATATAAATATATATTAATTACATTGATGTGTATGTATGTATAATAAATACACACATACATATATAAAGGTATAAGCCACGAGGGAAAATAAACAACGGAGTTACCGCAAGATCTTTCGACGTTCAAACGTCCTTTACTTAGCAGATGAACTGACTTACATGAGGAATTGACAATACAAGAAAGGTCGTATAACTGACAGATAGGGTTTATAAAGAGATTAGTACCCTATATATACATATACACACACACGGATATCAAACCAGCATGTAGCATAGTTACTGACTCTGACTTGTGACTCCTCCTCCTGTTGCTTCCTGGTCATTAACAAAGGTCACCCTTCAAGAGTCCAAAGTTGAAGGCAAGGAGACAAAGCATTCAGTTGCCAAAGATCTCTGGTGTTCTTTCTGAGGAAGGACACAATCTTCGACTGTGTATCTAGCCTTTGCTTCTAGAGGTGTCAAGCTGCAAACCAGCAGGTACTCGTACCCTGAGCTCGGGGGATCAAATCCAGGTATTACATACTACCAGGTCGGCCAGGTAAGCTCGCTAAGAAGCAGAAACGCAACGCTCTGAAGGCACTGACATATCGTACCTTGCGGAAGATGAAACGCAAAGACGAGTGGTAAAACTTCACACAGGCCCTCTGCGTTGAATAGTGCTGGCAGAGATGATGACAATGATGAGGATTTATGTGTATGTGTGTGTGTGTATGTATTATATTGTACATGTCTATATCTTTCATTGTTAAAGGAACGAGACAAGTACGATTCTACAACTGCTCTTGATAACTATGTTAACGAACCACGAAATGCTATTCAGCAAACAGAAGAGAATTCCATAATCTACATGTGAATGTCGTATTATTTATGAAACCAACTGACTACAGAGTTCCCAGTTTCCACACACAAGCTGTGGTAGTGATGAAGACGTACACTGAAGGAGCTCGAGTGAGTGATGCTCCAAGAATTATCTATAGAGCAAGCAGGATGACATTATAGAGAACAAGAAGCAAATCCAAGCTGGAAGAGAAAGCTGGATCAGCATTTTTTGTATAAATACCAATCCAGCTTTCTCTTGAGAGGTCAAGTGTATATAATATAAAACCAGGAAATTTCCAACTATCATTAAGTTACCCAAGATCAGGCTCACTGCAGTCTAAAACAGCTGTGCAGAGCTTCCATAAATAAGCTCCACGTAAGAGGCATAAGGCTGGAGGAGGTGTTCAGAAAAGTGCATATGAAGCCGAAAAACAGTTGGCATCCTCAACAACAGTAGACTTATAGCCGACGACGTTATCGTTCCAAAACTCGCTTTTGTTTACTTCTAAGTACAAAATAATGGCAAATAGAAAAGAAGTAATTTTCGAATTCTTAGTGATGGGAAGGTAGGATGTAGTATCAGTGAGAAGGAACAAGCTTCGTCTGCCCCATTCAGAGATACAAATAAGTTGTATATAAAAATCACCTCACGAGATTCAGCGAAACTTTCAGAGAGTTTCCACAGATATCTAAAGCGAAAGGAGAGGATATATTGCGATAAAATCATCCAATATCCGCAGATGAATGAGCATGACAGGAGGGAACCAGAACGAGGCCGTTGATGAATAGAAAAGCAAAGCTTTGAAGTGAACAGGGAACGGGGGCGGAAGTGGTGCCTTCAACTAGACCCGTCAGATGTGGAAGGAGAGGAGAGAAATCTTGAGAACGGAATTTGGTTTAATAAAGCCTTTTGACTCCTTGATGTCATGACCAATGACATAACTTTCCAAAACGTGCTTGAGAGTCAAACACCATTTCTGAATAAAATAAATGTTAGACGACCAGTAATTGTGTATGTTTGTAAGCACGCAAGTCTGTATAAAAACAGACAGAATGATAAGCTCTGCGATCCATATGTATTGATTATGAGGATAGGTATTGATTATGAGGATAGGTATGAACTTTATATCAAACAAATTTACACCAAACGTCATCCGGGATTTTATGGCGTGATTAAACGACTACAAATCAATCAAACTCACGTGAAAGTTTTAAATGTGTTTGTGTGTTTTTTTAATATACCAATCAGCATTCCGTATTGTCCTTGATGTTTTTCAAGGGAGTCCCAACTTAAAATCAAACACTGGAACGAATGGCGATTTTACAGCGGCCATATTTTTGTTGCAAGCATTAAACAAAAAATATATATTAAACCATCTAAATATAGTGGTCAATTTCAGGTGTCATCAGAGTTGCCAATGTAAAGAGCCCTCGGAACCAAATATTGTCATAAATCAAATTACACTAAAAGAAGTTTAGTAAAATGCATTTTAAAAAGAAATCCCCAGATTTTTAGTTTGTTTTGCATTAAATTTCAATGTGGTTGCAAAGTAAGGGAATTTCAATAACAAATGCCACTTAGTCATGTTGATGCCCCCGTTCATTATGTGAGGACTTACTTCCTGAACACTAAAAGGGCGTCAGAACAACAAAAGGAAGCGAAAAGAAACAAATCAAATAAAAAAAAATCCATTCTTGAGTACAAGGCTCGCATTAATTTATGCCAATACATTTATTCATAACAGACCACAACCCCGTACAGGGGTAGTGCCGTCAATGCACATCACGCGGTAAACTGTAGGCATTACTAAAGCTTAATAGTTTGCAACCCCCTTTATTCCTTTTACTCTGCCTCCATTCATATTCCCTTTCTTCCGTCTTGCTATCCAACCTCTCTTAACAATTGTTTCACAGTGCAACTGCTTTGAGGTTTTCACCCTGTTACCCCTTTCAAACCTTTCTACTCCCAATTTCAGTTTCAGCGCTGAATGATCTCGTAGGTCCCATTGCTAGGCCTTTGGCCTAAATCCTATATTCCATTCCATTCCATTCCATAACAGAACACAATAAATAAAGGCAAAAAAACTAGACCTTTCGGCGGAAGCTAAAGGCTTCAACAAGTCCAATCTCTTCAGCCACTCGAAGAAGAAACAACTCAAGGTAACCATAATATAAACTCTGCAGGAGCCCCTGCGTCATTCGATAAAACCAGATGTAAGGCAATCAAGTTGGCTTTCCCACCATGGGAAGCTTACCTGTCGGCCCTCTGCGATTTCTAGTCACCGCCGACCAGAGTCAAGCGGGCTAAGATTTCCCTGAAAATTCTCCAGACGGAGTTTCTTCTTCCCTGTGTAGTCTTTCATTTCTGTCCCATCGACGACAAACAGACAAGTCATTTTGAGAATAAGATTTAATCGTGTAAAATACTTCAGTTGTCAGTGTTAATACAGATCAAAATGAAGTGTTTAGCTTTTCCATTGAAAAGAGAAGTTGCCAGTAACTCCGCCGATTCTCTTCAGTTTTGTATAAAGATAGAGCTACTTTTCATACATACAAACAAACACACATACACTACATTTAAGAGTCCATCACCATCTATTGAACAATATTGAACGGCTGACAATACTGACGAATATGTATTCTGTCCTCAAATATGCGATATAAATAGATCAAACCCCAGGTAAACCCTTTTCATACATGCTAATGAGTGTCAATCAGTCAACGCCTTGACCTCCATCCCTCACAAGATCAACAAGCAAACTGTCATATTATGTCAACCCCGATACCGTTACTCCCCACATGCGAACAACATATACTGTGTATTTATACTTGTCGCAGTCTGTACCTTTCTATTTCCTAACCCGTCAAGACTGAAGTATCGATCGGAACACTTGGTTTTCTAGTGCGTGTGTTTGTGTGTGAACAACGCCTTTCCCTCACTGGGGGCTTAGAGAGGTAACCCCAGAGGGAACGAACGTTTCCATTGTCAGCATGTCTTTACGGAGGTCAGGTTGCTTTCCCATACACTTTTCCACCCAGACTAGAAACCACCATAGCTGACTATGAAATATACTATAATTCTCTGTATTTCAATAAGAGCGCCATGGATTTTTCAGGAAACGGGACGAAGCTGCCCCCTTGGGGAACTCTCGGGACTCGAGCTGGCTGGTAGGACTGCTATAACCACTGAACCACTGGAACTTTTATACATAAATACATATATATATATATATATATATATATATAATATATCTATATATATATATATAAAATTAATATAATATATATAACATATACACAACATATATGGTGTGTGTGCGGGCGGAGACAGACAGGTGTACACACACACATATATATAGCAGAGGGAAACAGACAGCGGCTGCGTTGAACAGGGCAAATAAAAGTACGGCGAACACACCACAGCTCAGAGGGACATCATTAACAATAGCCTGTATCGATGTCAGAGCAAGCGAATCGAATACACTATTCCCTTTAAGACGTGATATATGCTCCTACTGCTTAACTGGAACTGCTCTCTCTCTTCTCCCTCTCTCTTTGCAGCGATGCGAAAGGAGTAGGCGCATGCGCAAAATATACCTAAAATCAACATTTAGGTCTGACAGGTTATTTGATTTTGTAACGAGAAGTATTATATTGCATAATTGCCTCAGAATAAGTCCTAGATTTTTAAATATAGCAAGACGTGGGCTATACCTAACATGTGAAATCCGACGCACACATCATGCGATGTGAATTTATAGTGACGTCAGAACCTCAGTTAGAGGAACTCTACCTTTGTTAAAAATTTAACTCCTTTTAACGCTGCTGGTCAGCACCATCCTTGCCTTTCGGCCAGCCAGTGGAGGGGTGGAGTGGACTCATAATTATGTCATCACTGCCTTCTCTTTCTATTGCTGCTAATTCCTCCTTTTAATCTGCCGTATTCGCTGTAATTCGGAAGGAAGGAAAAGTTCTCTTGTAGAGACATGTCATCACCTGACCTCTAGTATATCATTTGAGAAAAAACAGAGAGAACAAAATATAAAGAATTCTGACCATTTTCTGTAAAAGTCTTCGGTTTCTTAAGAAACTCCAACTTTTCCCTTTCTGCCGTCTCGACCTTTTAACCTCTCCTAATGAAAAGCCTACAATCTTCGGCTTTCATTGGCCGGATAATATTCGTATTTTTCCCAAGAGATTCAATGCTCCTGTCCTCCTACTCAGTCCCTTTCCAATTCTGTAGCATTCCCCCACAGCCCCTACTCCTCAGTGACCTGTTGCTCACTTTGAATTGGAAACGGGATCTATTTTCCGGTTTGGTCTTTGCCTGCCACATCGGTGGCCGCGAGTTCGATTCTCGGCCATTTCATTGAGGGGTCGGAGATGTGTATTTCTGGTGATAGAAGTTCACTCTCGACGTGGTTCGGAAGTCACGTAAAGCCGTTGGTCCCGTTGCTGAATAACCACTGGTTCCATGCAACGTAAAAGCACCATACAAACAAAAAAGCGATCTATTTTCAGTTCAAATATGTCTTACCTCCGAGATTGAGAATGTTTAACAAGTCTACGCTAAACAATTGTGTAGGTATCTTCGACCCTCTTCACATAGCGCTATAAAAGAAAAGAGAAAAAAACTTTAAAAAATTAGTTACAAATTTCCTTTTCTTGTTATGACCTTTGGTCGAAATAAGCTCGTCATCGAAAACAGCAAAAGAAAGTGAATTTCAAAGCAAGGAACACTAAGAAAATTGACAATACGAACTTCTCTCTTCATTTGGGTTCACTCTACTGCTCTGGAATCTTCAACTTATTTTAAAGCTGAGATGAGTTATCTGCTGATAATGTTCTTCTAACTGAATACTTTTCTGATCATTTGCTGTATCACCAAAATAAACAGATTAAATATTTTCAAGAAATACAGACAGCACCGTTTGCCAAATGCTCTTTCTATTCTTCTATCACTTATATAAACCTAAACCTTTACACTGAACGATTTCCGTTAAGGACACACCTCCTTTGGGCAGTCTCCCTTTATAAAGGGCTCTCTGTGTTAAATGGCGACTGTAGAATGAGGCTTTCAGTAACCTTATCTCAATACGAAGATAACTTTTTTTTCCAACTGCGCAATCACATGCATGCGACACCTGGATTATTTAACTGATTACTTCACTCGATTTGTAAGGCTTTTATTTAATATTAGGATAAACGACCCATTTTTTGAAATAATGGAATATTTGGTGTTTTGGAATTGATGTGTAATTAAGATTCTGTTCAATGTAAATTAGAAAAAGCACCAGAAACAATCTTAATCATGAAGAAGACTTCACGAAAAGAAGCAAGAGAAATGTATATTATGTTTTTGTTGCCTAGAAAGGTTTTGAAGGAATAGGTGAGCGAAATAAATCCTTCATCTTTTTAATGGTAAAATTTACAGGGGAATTATATGACTTTAGTACGCCAGAGAAGATGCTCACTGAATAAGGACTCCCTCTCAATGTGGGCCTCTGTGACAGCCCTGTGTCAAGGCCGCCGTGATACACCACGCGCTGAAGTCCCCCGACACCTGTCTCGATTCTTACACGACCTCGACCTGGTGAGACTGGCAATCTGATCGTGTCTCGAAGTGGAGCTGACACACATTTCGGTTACTGTTCAGTGAGGTGTATTAAATAAATTGCTCAGAAATTTCTTCGGCGCAATCGAGTTTTCTGTCCGGTGGTGGCCCCACCCACGGCCCATAAACTCTTGCTACCCATGAAAGTCAACCAAGACCCGGTGATGGCCTGTCCTATGGTTTTGTCAGAATTACGATCATAGCTAAGTTTAACCTCAAATGAAATCAAAACTACTGAGACTAGAGGGCTGGAATTTGGTGTTTGATTGGAGTGTGGATGATCAACGTACCAATTTGCAACCCTCTAGCCTCAGTAGTTTTTACGATCTGAAGGCGAAAGAAAAAGTGCGGAGGAGACCATCTCAATAGTTTTCTTTTACAGAAAACTTAAAAAGGGCAATCTCGTTTTCAAGACTTTGTACGTTTCACGAAACACAGCGAAAGTCTAGGAGAAAAATCATGCGTTAGTTCATCTTCGGCTGTGAGTCTGCCAGCAGCTGGCATGCTTTCACCTTTCAGCTGTCGCAGAATAAGGCCACCACCAGACTGCAGCGCGTTTGTCTCGTGATGTCATCGCCAGAGAACGTCAATGTTAAATCTGACTTGAGGGGAAACTAAGACAAAACCTTCGTCTCACAGTTCGGCCACGCAGTTGAAGGAAGGCTGTGAGGAAAGCCGAATCACCCGCATCGCATTTGTCATCTTCCTACCAAGAGCCATGTAGTTGTTCCCTGTCATTCAGATAAGATCCGAGTTTCAGGACTTTATCACTCTGCCCTGACTGGCGACAAATCCATAACATTTAAATAATCATAATTGTACATATTTGCAGTTCTCTGTTCACATGGTAAGATATTCATATCCAAAAATGAATCTCTTGTTGGGATCTGAAGATCATCATACTTTGGCAGATAAGTACATCTTAAGAACACAGACTACATTGATTCAATGTAATTTCCAGAAAAGACAGCAAACGCGCTATCAAACCGATAAACATTATTTCTTTGGCAGCAGCATCTCTCTTTATCTTTTTAACTCTCCTGTGTTTTTATTCCTTGAGGTCATGCAAGGGGACTCGGATTCCCCCAGGGCACTTATGTGAGCTACGACCAGCAGGAGCCGTAGCCTCGTGAGCAGGTAGTCCTTAGGACGACCTTTGCGCTGGCTCAAGAACCCACGGGATTTCAGAGTAAAGGGGAAATCAGGAGATACAACTGGGAAAGTTGTTTTTACAGCGATGTACCATTTCTTTTGCATTTTTTTTTATCACACTACTTTTGTCATAAAAATTTTTTTTAAAATAACAACTACCTTTAAGCAACGGTTACTATTTTAGAAGTGTTTGTATATAATATACATATACATACACACGCATATACTATATATATGTGTGTGTGTGTGTGTGATATACTCGAGTATACGTGTGTGCATGTTTGTGTGAGCCAGTGCGTCTTGGTTTTGTGTGGTCATGATGAATGTTTGTTCCTCTTTAAGCATACATCCACGGCCTTAGATTCAAGGGCCTCTAAATTTCTAGACCCTCTCACTTCACAGTAGTCATTGCGTGCATATATATCATAAAATTGAAACACGCAACTCTAACAAAGTTTTCCATTCTGTGGATGGCAACTATAGTCACAGAAAAGCTATAGCTCGGAGATCACGTTATATAAGCCCACTGAAGAAAAATACCTACAGAAGTCCCTCCCTAGACCTATGTCTGTTCTTCTAGAAAAGATCTATTTATCATAACCAAATGGACGAAATTATTCTCTAAATCGGAAAGATCATGTAACAAAATGAAAGGGACATTTGTCAGAAAGAGGCTATTAACTATTTTCTGACCTAATGCAATACACGCGCACACACACACAATAATATATATATATATATATATATTATATATATATATATATATATATATATATATCATAACATATCCATATAAATAAATATAATATGGGATATATATATTATACATACATATCCGGGATACAGGAAGTGACGATGTACGCAACTCCTGCAAACACAGTTCCGGTGTTACTTAGCAACCTCAGCGCCGAGTAACAGCCAGTATCATAAATGAGAACACAACCTCATCGGCCGAGCAATATGAGAACGTAAAAAGAAAACTGCGAAGCATTATTACGTCAGCGCGCCCACGGCTACTTCCACTGACGCCCTTCAAGTTCCGAGAGAAGTTTCAGAAAACAGAGGCGCCGCGACGCGACGCGACGCGACGTGCCCAAAGCACTCGATAACATCGAAAGAAAGGGAGCTTGTCATCGTCTCTGCAACAGAAGAAATGCCAGCAGAAGCAGTGTCAGCAGAAGCAGACCATCAGCAGAAATACAATGGGGGGAGTGAAAGGGACGGATCAATGGGACTGTGGGAAAAAGGGGGTCAGTCAGTAATAGAAGAGGAAAGTTTTAAAGTTGAAGACTCCAACGCCTTGCTGGAAGCCGCCATCTTGACCCTGAATCGCTGACGTGTCCTCCTCCTCATCGTGTCCGCCAGAGGGGAGCTCAGGCTAAGGCGGGCAAACGCACATACGGCATCTTTAGTCTATACAAGTAACTAGATTTAAGAGTAAGATTACTCTCTCCCCTCAGAATATTGAGCAATAATGATAAAGGAGGCAATAACAAAGAACTCAGCAGTTACTGACGAATAAAACAAACGACATTGTCAACAAGGCCTATCACAGGGAATCCTATTCCTCTTGGTGTTTAAAAGTCAATATTGAACGGTTATAAAGACGAGAGAGAGAGAGAGAGAGAGAGAGAGAGAGAGAGAGAGAGAGAGAGAGAGAGAGCATTACTGATAATGAAATCCTCACCACACGATGCAATCGTCATCATTTTGAACATAGATGAGTTAAAGACTTGTGGCATCAAATAACCTGTTCTGCGAGGCTCCAATTAGAATTGAAACCCCGATTCATACACTGCCGATTTCAGCTCAAATACCCAAGAGATCCTCTTAGCAGAAGCGCGAAGAGTAAGACGCATCTGCTCGATGAGGCTCCGATGATATTCCTTTGTCTACGCACAACTCGTTGACACAATGAAAGCATTTTCGTATTTTCTACATCAGTAAGAATACCGCTGGGAAGACAGGCGTGGAATCGTGCGTTTGTATGTTTAGAGAGAAAGAGAGCGCTAAAAGTGCTCCGTTTGTAACAATGCCGCAGGGGAGAGCGGCGCTGTCCTGGCCATCGGTATCTGATCATTGTCAACGTCAATGTTTCCCTAACAGATAGGTAAACACAAAGACAGACAGACAGACATACTGAGAGAGCTGTAGCCTGTCTTAAAGGGAATAGCAATCTGGAAAACGCCCGCTAAGTAGTCACTCTCCCTACGCCTGGAATTAAACTGAATATAGAATCTAGGCCAAAGCACTGGGACCTCTGAGATCATTCAGCGTTGAAACGGAAATGGACAATAAAAGGTTTGAAGGGTGCAACAGGAGGGAAAACTTCCCAGTTGGACTATGAACCAATTGTTGTCAGAAGGTGGAAAGTAAGATGGAAGAAAAAGAAAACGAAACGAGGTCGATACAGCAAAAGGAACGAAAGGGGTTGCAGCTACTGGCCGAAGGCACGCCGCAAAGAACCTTCAGTAATGCCTATACAAGTGCACCGCACGAGGTGCACTGATGGTACTAACCCTCTACAAGGGCCCCCTACCCCTTTCTTTCACGAATCTAAGAAGTCTCTGGAAGGAATTTCCCAGCGGCTAATTAGACAAAAACAGCGCTGCGGACTCTGGCACCGAGTGGGAGGAACTTGACGTAGTTTTTAACAACTTGTATCGACCACGTGGAGACGTCAGCCAGCAAAACTGCCATCATGGTCTTTCCTTCAAAATGATTCAAGAAGGGATGCTCAGGGTGAGAGGGAAGTGCTGGACGATTATTGGCCCTACTGGTAATGAGAGCCTGAGTATAGTTATATATGAAGTGCATTTCAAGGTGAATTTCTGATCTTTCGCCGTCAACAAATGAAATGAAAAAAATTCTTAGAAACATAGAAGTAAAACATCGAAAAAGCAAGGGAAGCGATACAAGCTAAGTTAAATATATCTTAGTTTAACCAGAGCACTGAGTTGATTCACAGCTCTCCTAGGGCTGGCCCGAAGGATTAGATATTTTTACGTGGCTAGGAACCAATTGGTCACACCTAGCAACGGGACCTACAACTTATTGTGGGATCCGAACCGCATTATATCGAGAAATGAATTTCTATCACCAGAAATAAATTCTTCGGATTCCGCATTGGCCGAGCCGAGAATCGAACTTCGTACCACCGGACTGGTAGCCGAGCACGCAAATCACTCGAACAACGAGGAACTACATACCGATTAGGAAAAAATATAACATTATTAATGATTGATTAGAAAAACGTTATTAAAGTAACTAACAAGTGATTTAGAGTTTCATTAACATAAAAAATTATATTATTTGTGACTTATTCACAAAATATAAATTATTCAAAATTTTAATGTGGCAGTATACAGCGATATTGGTCTTAGATCAGTAAATTACACTGGGCTAAAGGCTATAGAATGCTCAACTTACAAAATATAAACAATACAAAAAGTCTAAAATACCTGCGTACTTTAGTGACCTAAACAAAGCGCAATCATTGAAGCGCCATCAACCTATTGATCAATAAGAACATCACCTAACTCTGCAAGGTACATCACTAACACGTGACCGCATGAAGTCAAATGAGAGCCTATTTCATTATTCACTAATGTATAAATAATCTTCCATTTTATATATCAAAACTGACAAAGTTATTTGTTCAAATTAATATGGTTTCCCAGTGACTGGAAATCATTTAGTTTTACATCACAGCCCCTCTAACATTCTGAGAATCCCCACAGAAAACCATTTCGTTCAAATTGTTGAAATACGCTTCACCGATGTCAATATACATTTTCTAGTTCAGAATCACAGGTAACATGAGACATTGATCACAAAAATCAACGTATCTTTGGCAACATAACTTTTTATAGAATTTTGACGTTTTGAAATTTATATAATTTTGATAAAAAAAACCCGACAGGTATTGCTTTACGCAACCTTACTTTAATAACGGTAATAAGTGACGTCATCCCTCGAACGATTCAAAAGCCCTGACGTCATCAGCAATACGACATTCTGAGAAACCTTAAATCTTTTGCTTTAACTGAAAACTGCAATGCAAAACCAACGAAGTGATTATTGTGAATTCTGTAATAATACCGAAAAATCATATTTTGCGCAACTTAAAAAAAAATTGAATCACAAACATAACTAACTATAAAACCATCCGGTAATCAGGGAAAAGAATTTCGTTAAAAGAGAGCGTCTATGATGAGTACAGCTGCAATCAACGGCTGTGATGTCATTCTTTAATGTCACAAAACCAACCCGGAAACACCACGTGTCATATCGCTATTGGCTGACTGATAAGAGTAATTTGACTGGTTGGTTTGAAATCACCGCCGTACATAAATAGCTGCGATGCGCGATAAACGATCAGCGTTGGGGGAAAGGAGAGAAGGAAGGAATGAGAAATGCAAGGAAAGGCCGAAGAGGTGTGGAAGAGGAATGGGGAAGGGAAATGAGAAGGGACTGGCAGGAGGGGAAAGGGAGGGATAGCATGGGATATTCTACTGACGAAAGTGGATTATTTTTTGTTTACAAAGATGAATAAATGAGATTATCATATTCAGTACATTACGAGGGGACAGGGAAGGATGGAAGGGTAAATGTACTAACAAAAGTGGATTCATTTCTTGCAAAGATGAGAAACTAAACAGAATATCATATTCTATACATTACTTCCATAGAGAACATCAGTGAAACATGTTAAAAAATAAGACTTTATTTCCAAACTTTCGGAGGCCAGTCTGCTTCCATCTTCAAGGGACCAAATAATGAAGAAACTCGCACATGGTCGGATGCATAAATATGTCCAAGACGACCGGACCATGCACTAGTTTTTTCATTATGTATCACTGAGGTCCTCAATGGAAGTAATAACTTTTCACACAATGAATGTATATTTTCTTAGGTAATTTATTCTGAATATATAATATAGGCACAGATAGCTCTCTGAAGTTTTGTATCATAACCACAAGTCTTCTTGCAAATCTGAAATTGTTAGCAATGCCTTTTGCATGACACTCCGACCTCAGTTGTCACAGCGACCGAAAACTTAAACTGTACTTTAACCCTTCAACTTTTCTCCGCCCATAATGCTTCCAAAATCATGAAAGAACTAAACAAAATGTTGTCTAGGATGAATTAAAATAATTAAATCACGTGGCCGCACACAGGAATACCTGCCAGTTTGGCTTTCATTGTGGTTTTGCAAGCAATGCATCTCAATTACGCTTTTAAACGCAACCGAATTTGGCCAAAATATTGTTCCGAGGTTTCAACGTTCCAAAATTTTCTTAAGGGGGGTTTACACGGTCAAACGGTTCGTCGAACTCGGTTCGACAAACGTGTTCGAACGTGTGAACGGGGTATTTGGTTGTCGAACATGTTTGTCAAACGGTTCGAAGGAAGTCTGTTCGGGTCTGACTTTCGTGGACGGGGCTTCATTGTCTACAAACCGTTTGAATGTGAGAGCGCGCGTCGAACATCAAACTTCAGTTGTGCTTCGAACCAAGGAGTCACCACATCAACTTAGGACGGAAATATGGAGGACAACAATGGGAAGAGGAACGAGAGGGAGGTGTTACTGCAATTCATACATACTTGCAGAGATCATCCAGCCTTATGGAAAGTAAAATCAAAGGAATATTCTAATAAAATAGCCAGAAGCAAGGGGATATCAGCTCTTCAGGACATATTAAAAGAACTTGATAGTCCTTTTGAAGAACCTTGTAGAGAGCATCACACGTTTCTGGTGTGATTGATGATAAAGAGCTGGTGGAAATGATAGCTGAAAATTTCAGATCATTAAGAGACCTGCCTGTTGCTAAACAACGTAAAGTGACACTCAGTCTTTCATGTGGAGTTATGGCTTCTCTCATAGATGTATCTTCATACGTAATGAAAGGGGTGACACGCGTCAGTAGATCAATGTATGTTTCTTCATCCATCCGCAAATAATTACGCCAGTCATCTGGCTCTAATTTCAAATCAACAAGCTAGTTGGTGTGAAAGTTGATCTCTTTTTAGCAACCAGTCCTTCGTCCACTTTGATCGTCTTTTTTTCCTTCTTAGTGCCACCGCTAGGCCAATGGCAATCAAATCGTCCTGGTCGATAGGCATAAGGGAGGCGATGGTAACTTTGCTACAACGAGAGTCACAATGAGGTTTAATGTACAATTGGTGTGACTGTCTGACACCTCTTCGAACCGTTTGACAAGCAGGTTCGACAACCCGGTTTGACGAACCGTTTGATCGTGTAAACCGCCCATTAATCTCTCCAACTTCATGATGACGGGATCTCTGTCAATTTCCGTTACAGGTCTTTATTCTTCTATTAGAACTCAAACGAAACCATTCTTCATCTCAAAGGAAATGAACAGGCTTTGGGCTGTCTCTAAACTATCTCGGTTCCGTTTGTTTAATAATAATACTAATAATAATAGCATGAGTCTTAAATGGAGAAACATATCCCCAGTTAGGTATGGGTGCAAATCTCTACGGGGCTTTTTCGGGAATCTGTTCGATTCCCGTTTTCAATCAGATGGAAAAGGGGAATCCAACACATTCCCAATAGCTCTCTGTAGAGATTTATTTCTAAATATGTGTACCCATGCATAACTGTGGATTTGTTTCTCCTGTAATAATAGCACCCATAATAATAATAAATGAAAATCGGCTTCAATTATGGCTCCGCGGAGGAGACAAGGCGTGACCCAACCTCCAGCCTACTTGGGGCGCATACTGAAATCTATGGTCAAACAGCGCATTGTTTCGCAACGAAAATTAAAATAAATACGCCACATTTTGTTATAAATAATTGTTCTGTACTGTTTAACATGCTATCCTAAAATTACTGCATCTTTAACTCAACGAGGAACACCCTTCTCAGCCCTTTTTATGCTTTTCCAAATGGCTACCCATAAAAAAAAGGACTGCACTGAAGTCAATTTCAAACACAAGGTTCCAATATAGTATGACCAATCAAATCTCAGTCATAACGACAAAGCAATGGTATTTCGTTCTCATGGAGAAAAAATCTCGAAAAAAGTAATATTCCGAAAACCGACAATTCCCTCTCCTTCTAACAACAGCAACTGGCCCAAAATGCAATTCTGTTGACCTTTTACAATGGATATTGGTTCAGCCGAGGGATAATGGAATGAAGTAGGCTTATCTCACCGCAGAGTCCATTCAAAAGCATAACACGTTCACATTAGCGGCCACCAGAGTTCATAGCTTTCATATCCGTTTCACAAAGTGGAGGGGCAGCGATTTGGGAGAATCGTTTTGTGAAATAGAAAGATGCCCCACATACGGTTGAGCGAAATTCTCGAATCTGATTTGTTTGTTGAGGGTGCATTCAGTTCACTGCGATATTTCTTAGTGTGTCTGCAAAATGAAATGAGTATGCACACAAAAAAACACGCACTGCCATTAAGTCCGGATTGTCTCTAGCACGGACAAATATTCGGAGGGGTGGGATGGGGGTTGAATAAACTCTAAGAAACAGAGTGATGTTAATTTTGCTACACTACATACCTGGATCTTTAACTACCCGTTTTACAATCACACATATATATATATACACACATACATGAACACATGGAACGTGATGAATATATATATATATATATATATATATAATATATATAATATATATAATATATATATATATGTATAAAGACAAATACTTGGAAGGAGAGAGAAATGACGTAGTACTGCAAGGCCTTTCGAATTTTTTGTCCTTCACTTAGCAGACACTATGTAAAGGACAAGAAGTCGAAAGGCCTTGCAGTACTCCGTCGTTTCTCTTTTCTTAGTGGAATTTGTCTTTATATATATATATATATATATATATATATATATATATATATATATATATATATATATATATATATATATATATATATATTTATAAAATCACAGTAGATGCACGTGACTTCATTTTCCTCTGGTATTCGCGTATTATATATATTATATATATATGTATATACGTATATATATATATTATATATTACAAAGAAGGCGCGCTGTCTGACAAGACAGCATATGCTTTATTATGTCCTAAAATATTTAAAACAGATATCTTAATATTTAATCCGAATATTTAAATATCTAACTCGAATATTTAAATATTTAACCCAAAATTGTAAATATTTAAGCGAAATAGTTCAATATTTAACCAAAATAGTTAAATATTTAAGCCAATTAGTTAAATATTTAGCCCAAATATTTAAATATTTAACCAAAATAGTTAAACATTTAACCCGGATATTTAAATATTTAACCCGAATATGCAAATATTTAACCCAAAATTTAAACCGAATATTCAAATTCCTAATTCTTCCGATTATGCGATTAGTTTGTTGCAACGACAGAGAAAGATAATTTCAAGTGACGTTATTTTTCACAGTCAATGGTTTTTAGCTTTTGCATTTCAGGTTAACCCATCTAGAGTAACAGTTCTTCGTTATATTTTTCTTAAAATACTATATAAAGACAATTTTGTGGGAATCTTAATCAGTAACGGACCTAACCTTCAAAACTATATATGTAACGGGTGGTTATGTTCATAACAAAATTTGTATTCACGTTCTGTGTACATATTCAGTTGCTACGATGACACGATATAAGGAAATTCTAACTATCTGTCAAGGCGGAAGCTGAATTTCCTCCAAAATCCACAGTTTTAGCCCCCGGGAGTCGGGAAGTCTTTCCATAAAAAAGTTATGATCAAGGTAAAGAAATTCAACCTTGGTTAACTGCTCGGGTACACCGATTCTCTACTAGGTTTTTTTTCCATCGGTCCACCCGCTTGTGGTGTTTGCGTATGGTAACACTGCGTCCTGGGCTTTAGATAGTTACATTCACCTTACATTCAACAATAATAATAACATCCTATTTCGAATATTACCGGTGTAATTAGCATGCAGTAAATTATTAAAACACTTTTCAGTTGCAAATGTACGCCCAGCTATCCTTTTATTTACCTAGAACTTACACATAGCGTAACTATCTAAAGCCCGGGACGCAGTGCTACCATACGCATACACCACAGGCGGGTGGACAGATGAAAAAAAAACAGAGTATAGTTATTTCAGTGGCCGTGGGTAAGAGACCGTGCAGCTCGAATACCTTGCAAACATCAAAAGCAATAGATAGGCTTTTCTTCCACACCGAGAATCTCCAGGATACGTTGCGTCTCATAAGGTGATGTTAAAATGATGCGTTTTAATCCGGACTGCTTAAAAACAGCTGCATGAGGCAAACTTGATCTCATACCTAAAGCGACAAAAACAACCTATATAACAGACACGTGCAGCGCAATGTCCTCAGGCGATGGTGAGAGCAATTACGATCTGGTAATTTATTCCCAGAAAGGGTCCCGCGGCGCGAGAAAATAAAGCTATGTAAATCCACATTATAATAATTTGTAATGAGTGGCTCTCACGGGCAAGTGAGAGCTATATCAATAATCTAGTCAGATTTTTTTTTTTTTTATGAGAGAGCGGGTAGACAATAAATCGAAATATCTACCTATCGTTTGATCACAACAAAAGGTCGCAAGTAATTCACAATAAAAGGGAAGCTAAAGGTAACAAGGGTCAAGTATTCTTCCTATTTAAATAACGGTATGTGTATATATATGCTTAAAAAATCACATTACATGAATGTGACTTCATTATATAAGCGAATACCACAGGAAATGACAGGAGAAAGCCTGTCATTTTCCTGTGGTATTCGCACACACACACACACATATATATATATATACATATATACATACACAAGAGAGAGAGAGAGAGAGAGAGAGAGAGAGAGAGAGAGAGAGAGAGAGAGAGAGAGAGAGGTCAAAACAGTAAGACACTTGGCTGTACCTAAAACACTTCCCTTCTCAGATATTGATCAAGCCACCAACCAAAATTAGCTTTTCCGTCTCCTCTGCTTTAGTATTAAATCTGAAGTGAGAAAACCCCACTAACCACTTTCTATTCCTCGTCAGCTGTGTCTCTTATAATTGTAGATTTCCTATTACGAAAAGTGCCAAAGTAACCGATATCCCAAAAAGGGTAACTTCCTGACCTCTGTACCAGGTTCTGAATACAGCAGAGATATATGCTTCGGTCTGTTCCGTTACCACTATCGTGATATTTTTGGTAATGAGTAAAACGTCACCAAGTCGCAAACAACAGGAGTGATGAGAGGCGTTATCAGAGCTAATAACAGGACATAATTATAAGCTCATCATGGATGACGAAACCGAGATGTGGAGGCTGATTGAACAACAAATGAGGTCACTAATTACACTTTTTCAAAACAATGTTTTCTTCCTTCTATAAACAAAGAAATTCATGCGTAGAAATGACGAAAGAATAAAATATGACCAGTGTAATTGTTATGAAACTAAATAATGGTAGAAAAATAAGAGAACTGAATATAAACAGCCCACATATAACCAAACGTCTTGAGGTAAAGGTTAAAGGGCTACAGCTTAGGTGGCGATTACGTCAGTATGTAGATAGTATGACCCCACAGTAATATGAGAGAATGTGACAGAGAAATGCGTAGGTACCCTCAAATGTCATATAAATAATGGCGTACACTTGTAATCGTACTTTCACCATATTTTCAAATTTTACTCATTGCAAAATGCCACGATCCAGCGCCATTACCTAAAAGCATACAGCAGGAAAAAAAAGTCTCAACGTTAATCAAGATCTTAAACTATTTAAGATTTTCATTCGAATTCTATTTACCAAGGACAATGGCCATTCATCAGATCACTGATTAACTTTAGTTCATGACCATTCCAGCACTGAAAAAAAAAAAAAAAAAAAAAAAAAAAAAAAAAAAAAAAAAAAAAAAAAAAAAAAAAAAAAAGCAAAGTGAACGTAACGTTTCTGACCATTTTCCAAATAGACGGAAACTTAAGCGTATCGGCGTGTCAGGGAATGCTAGAAAATCCGCGTTGATGACGCGTGTGACCTCTATCTAAACGCCCTTGAATAATTCCCGGCGCTGAAATAGAGAAGATAGCGAATGAATGATCCTGAACACTGAGGGAAATGGTGCAAATGAATATTGTAAAACGATAGTGGAAACGAGGCAGAGACCGTCAGCGAAGGGAGAGGGAGCCGTTAAGCCAAATGCAGTCATGGACAAACTGACAAGACAAAATGAAATCCTCACAAAGCTGAACGCGAAGGGAGAGGCGATCAAAAGGACATTCAACAAAGCGCAGTGAATGAGATGAGACCCTAACACATCACGTATCAGTCAAAATGAGAAAGATGGAGTGATTCGAAGAGTAATGAAGACAGGGCTCAGCAAAGTTCCAACACTAAAATTTACATCAGGGTCTAATGAATTTAGCGGACTTTAGTAAAGGCCACTTATAGAGACATTACACACAATTAATGCAAACATTGTTTTTTATGGTTAAGACAAGACACTATGATGATAAAATTCCGTCGGCAAACAAATAAAAGGTGGACTGAATACGATGGAAAATGATTTAAGGAATTTATGGGGTGTTGGTGAACATTACTCAACCCAGATTTCGAGTATCATTCAAATAGTTGGCGCTAAGATGGCAGTTTCCAAGCACTGGATTGGTGCTGAATCTGTACTCAAAAGAGCGACCCAGATTTTTCCTCGTGCCAGGAGGTTGTAAAAAACCATTAAGAAAGGTAGGGCTTTATTAAAAGCCCAGAAGAAATGGAATATACCACCAGTACACGAATTGGAAGGGCAGTAGTAAAGTTAAACGTAACGCCGCGCGACCAAGTTCTTCAAAGGCTAGAAGGTAACAGAAAAAAATGAAATCAAAAGGAATTTTGTTTTATGTTTGCAAAGAAGGCCATAGAAACAATTGCCCTAAGTGGAAAAGCCACCTGAACTGAAAAAAAGTGGTCACGGAACAAACATCCAACATAGCACAATTAAAACTAATCGTAAGATTATTGAACCCGTAACTCCCAGTGTACAGTTTTAAACATATGCTGGGTGTTTGTGAATAATACACCCGAACAAGTGGCTGGAACTCGTTATGTATGTGGCTATTTGTGGAGAGCCACCTCCCCCTAAAAATCATCACATACAAACTTCTAACACACCGCAGGAGTCTCGGAATGAGAGGCAACAGGTAGGTAACATTGATGCTCGAGTAGCCAAAAAAAGATTGAAACTCCAGCTTTAGATCAGCGACTACGTAAGCAATCGAAGCTGATCTCCACACAAGGCGACTCGTCACGAAACCCTATTCCATAAATCATGAATCCTTTTTTTATATTCATAGGTAATTTCATATACATAGAAGTAGTCCCATGAGGATGAATTCCAGGCTCTCGCTTTTGTATAATTAGTACAGATAGCGTCATTCCATGAGCTCATATTTTATTTCTAATTCTTGTCATACAAGACCGGTAGGCGATTATCATATTAGCTACTGTTAGTGAAGATAATTTTTATCTATGAAAGTCGTCTGAAAAACGGTTTCATTAATTTAAAGTAGGAATGTGCCAGTAACCTTTGGATTGTATTATTTCTAGACCCCCATTATAAGGAAAAGGCCTTAAAGTTGACGCTCTCTTTCTATATATATATATATATATATATATATATATATATATATATATATATATATATATATATATGTGTGTGTGTGTGTGTGTGTGTTTGTGTATATATATATATATATATATATATATATATATATATATATATATATATATATATCATATATATATATACTAGTACTGGATTGGGTTTGCACCTTTCTTCCAGTTTACGCAGATAGCAATGTTGATGAGAAATATGTAGTCGAGAGTATTCATTGCGGCTTGAGATCGTCCCCCTTGCGTCAAGAAAATCAATGTGAATACAGCTGTCCGATACGTTTCCAAAGTCCAACGGACTGTATTAGTAAGTTTAACAAAAAAGAAAAAAAAAAGAAACAAGATTACCGTTTGCAAGTGTAACTTATTCCAGTAACGAAATGCTCCTTTAATGATGTCAAATGAAACCTACCAGTTTTAAACTAGACTAGGTCTACAGCTTGTATGCTACCAAATGTTGTTAACTAAACCAACCAGGTTTAAACAAAAATGAGGCTATAATAAACAGGCTACCAAGAGTTGCAAGCGAAACGCAACAGTTTTCAACTAGACTAGGTCTATGGCAAGTAGGCTAGCAAGCGTTGCAAACAGGGAAAGCTGGCATGTGTCTCGCAAACATGAAATTTGAATTGACACAAATATAATATAGGTGCAGAATAGTTACGTACATTATTTTCAGAGACAGCACATCAAAGATATTTCAAAATGGGTGCGTTCCTATCCTACCTAACCTAAGCTATCCTTACATCGACATTGTGCCGGAGATACTTTTCTTACTTGGCCCTCAACGTGACATCTCACACATAGCTTAACGACGTACGTAACTCTTCTGCAGTATTAACAAGCTGATTTGCAAAATGACTGGTATTAAATTAGTACCTTACCTTGTTACATTCAAGCACGACAAAATTCTGAAGGAAAAGGACCTGTTTATGATAGTGATTCGATCGTGTAACAGCGTAAGATCATTCAATATCCGTATCCATTGTAGGCCAGGCCATCACAAGATGCTAGAAAAAATCGTCCTCTTCTGGATTAAGTTGGCCTTATGCCACCACTCATTGCAAGGGCGGACCGTGAACAACTGTCCATGTCACGTTATCAAGGAGCTAGACTTTCGCAATCACTGAATACAACTTGACTCCCGTCTGCTAGCACAGCCTGGGACAGCAGTGTCACCAGCATATGACTTTTAGTATTCATCCGCTCATTTGTGAATCATATTGTTGCCATCCACAGGAAGCTAACCATCTCTCACAAGCTATATACTTACTCTTGAATTTAATTGAGACTGGCTTTTTGACTTGCCTTTCGACACTTTCCACAAACAATCTCCTACGCTAAAATAAAAGAAATGGCGCTTAGGAATTTAATGGCTTTATCTTTCCATTCAATTGGCGCTAAAATCCGTTTGATTAATTCAAATAAGGCGTCAATAGTGGCGGAATCTATATTTCTGTCTGATTGGCTGAAGTCATGCTTGCTGTCAATGGGCTGGAAAATGTACTTCGTTATCAACTCATTACAAGACGTTATACATTACTGCTCTGATTTATGTCCTGGCTATGAGGAAGAAGAAGTCACCATTAACCGATTAACGTTTGTTAAACTTTGTTTACTGTCTAGTCAGTCAGTAGTAGTTACCGTCTAGCGGTGATGCGTAGAGTGTGGTTCCGCTAACTGTTATTACTTAATTTCATTAAAGAAAAAAAGCTGTAACATAACGAAATATTAATTATATGTTGAATAATTGGTAAACTGCATGCGTACATGTTACTGAAACTGTTATTTTACGGTGTTTCATGTTAATATTTTTTATTTTTGGGGAGGCAAAATATGGAGTCAAACTAAGCCCGGAGAAGTTCTAGTTTGTGAAAATAATCGGTGATACTGAGGATAATAAATGGTGGCATTATATCAGCAGTACTATGAAGAATTATAACTCTTATATAGGCCTATTGTTTTTATCGAAGCATTATTTTAACAATTGTACCCAATTAATGAAAAAATGGACCCTAGGCCAGAGAAAAGCCATTGTTAAGAAAAAAAAAAGTGCCCCGTGGACATGGGCTGTCATCCAAAATCAACGTTGTTCAGAAGTTAAACAAAGGTAAGTGCCATGACGACAATGTTTTAATTTCAGTATTTTTTGGGGGTATTATTCTACTTTCAACCATGACTGCATTTTGGACTTGAAAATATAATTTTCCTGTTTAAATGTTTTGAGCAATAATGACACGAGGAAAGCTGGGTTTTAGGGTTGGGAAAGCAAAACCAATAAAATACAGTAACATTAATCCCACTGATATTTCCCATTCTAATTAACGTCAGTTTATGGAATGTTTTAAACTAATATCATGCACAAGGATGAGGACCAGGTATCCTAGGTTAGGTTAGGTGTGGTTGATAATGAAACGAAGGTCGGAAATCTTCAAAACACGCATTAAAACAGGAAAATTATATTTTAAGTCCAAAATCCGATAATGGTTTAAAGTAAAACTTTTGCCTTTTTGTCGGGGAGGGAAATGGGAAGTCTATGATGCATTTTGAGCGGTAAAGGAAAATTTTTGCTATTTTATGTGGTCATAGTTATCCATTCTTTAATTGACTATACTCTGTTTTTTTTCATCTGTCCATCCATCTGTGGTGTTTTTGTATGGCAACACTGCGTCCCGGGCTTTAGATAGTTACATTCAGCTTACATTCAACGATTATAATAATATCCTATTTCGAATATTAACGGTGTAATTCGCATACAGTAAATTATTAAAACACTTTTCAGTTGCAAATGTACGCCCAGATATCCTTTTATTTACCTAAAACTTGCACATAACGTAACTATCTAAAGCCCGGGACGCAGTGTTACCATACAAAAACACCACAGGCAGATGGACAGATGAAAAAAAACAGAGTATAGAGTGTCCGTGCAGCTGTGTGGCTGCTGGGTTATCTCAGGCTTAACACGTATTGTTATTAAGATTGGTGATGACATTGTACCTTTAGCCTATACACGGCTCTGCCTTTAGCTTAAGAACCCTTGCGTTTCACGGTCTGGTTTGGTTTCCCGTGTCTGAAGGTACATTCAGGCTCATTCTGGATTAATAAAATGTTAGTGTTTATTATTTGGATAGAGGCAGCTGGACGTGTCTGTCTGATTACTTGGGTGAGTATGTCGTAGAATTGACTTGTCCATGATATCAAATTCCGCCGCACTCTTGAAGGTTTTTATTTTTATCAATCTGGCAATTGATAGCATATTCCAGAATCTTCATTTTGTGGGCAGTTACTTTTTACAAAAAAGCATGGCTTCACTCAGGTTTATGCAGTGACCAAATATCCTTCATAAGTACGAAAGTTCCTTACCCCGGTGAGCCGCTTCTTCCTGAGTGTATGGTGAATTGGCCTTGGTTTGATGATCTGCTCCGCGAATTTTTTCTCTTGTTACAGTTATTGCCTTTTGTTTTACATATGAATACAGGCATCAAGTTTATTTTTTTTTATTCAAGTTTACACTAATAAGCGAACTACCAATGGCTTTAAGAGGGTGAAAAATAAACGGACTGTCGAACAGGAGTTTAGTTTCCTTTTTTAGAAGTTTTTCAACATAACCAGCATTATATTATTGTTCAAGCGCATTTATTGTTGTTTGTGGTGCCCCTTGTCTTATATATTGTTTGCTTCGTTAATATCCTTGTCTACTAAATATTCCAAATAAAACAATGAATCGTCCAAGACAAAAATTCTTTTACCAGATACTCAAGAAAACATTCTAAACCTTTTAAGAGGTGGACTATAGTCAGCCATGAACTTTGCTGGAACGTCATGATAACAGATATATATATATATATATATATATATATATATATATATATTATATATATATATATATATATGTCGTGTGTGTGTGTGTGTGTATGCGTGTGTTTCTCAGCTCAACCTCTAGTCGGGATAATAATAACTGTCATATTCTCACTGAATTGCTAAGTTGTGGATGGGCGTTCTGTACAAAAAACTTAAAACCGGCCGCTCCACATCCACCCACATACACATGAATGTGTATATATATCATAATATATCATAATACTACTACTACACACACACACACATTATATATATATATATAATATAATATACATATATATATATATATATATATATATATATATATATATATATATATATATATATATATATATATATATATATATTTGTGTGTGTGTGTGAATTTTTATTACATCGCCGTGACATTTATTCCCAAAAATTATGCCACAAATTTTGTTTACGTTCCAATCCGCTCTGCTTTGGGAATATCAAAGGGGAATTGTCACTGATAAACGATCCGGTACCTGGGAGACTCGGGTAGACCCACTGCATTTCCACGGTGACCCTTCATTTCTTTTTCTTGGTTCCCTTATATACCCACCTACCAGTGACGTCACAAAATGGACAATAATGCCGGGACGGTCTAACCCAAGGTATAAAGATTTCTATATACCTTGGTCTAACCATGGTCTAACCCTGTAGTACTCTTTCGACCCTGTTTCAAACGCACCAATCGGCTGCCATGGTGGTTGATGCCAACACTACGTACAGATTCCTGCACTTGACGGGAATATGTACACCCACAGCAGAGTCTTTAGCACCTTCTCATCTCTTGACAACCTAAGGTTCAGCAACGTCGAATGAAAGTCGTCGATACGCACCGTCGGCGTTCGAGCCTCCCATGGACCGAATCGTTTACCAATTAGACTAATTCCTCTCTGATGATATTCCCGAACTAGAATGCATCGTATATTAAACTACATTTGTAGTTTACATGTGTGTGCATGCGCTTATCCTTTAATAAAATATTTGTTAGACTTTAACACGTAGTACAAGTGATTGGCTACCCGTAATGTTAAAAAACTTAATTACATATTAGATTATGGATAATTTGTTATTGATGAAGTAGGTTTCACCCCAAAACAGGTTATGCAAATAATTAGAGATCTATTTATGTTATCTCAGAGGATTTCAGAAGTGAATTGAATTAGTGCTGGTAGGGATTAGAGCCAAATTACGAATGGAGTGGGAAATACGAAAAATGTTTACGACATATTCTAATAAATCAGTGAAAATAAGAGGTGAACCGATGTTAACATATGACCATTATTACGGCGGTATTTAACTTTAATGTTCCAGTATGGTACTGCCTACATATTTGCCGTGGACATTATGCCCCAAATTGGAATGCTGAAATTTGCCAATTAATACCTAAGTACAGTTTAATGACGGGGCATTTACAAGGTCGCCTACGCAAAGCTTATTAGTTTGATATTGGAAAAGTTGTATTTTCGAACCCTGAGGAACTGGAACGTATACACGCACAAATGAGCAACATACACTCATGCCAATACACACACACACACACACACACACACACACACACATATATATATATATATAATATATCTATATATACATTATATAAACAATTTAACCAGCTCAGCTTGTTACTTTAATTCAGATATTTATGTATGAAAATACATACATATGCTATATATATATAATATATATATTATATACTATATATATATATATTATATTATATGTGTGTGTGTGTATAAATATACGAAGTATATATATATATATATATATAATATATATATATATATATATATAGCATATGGATGTATTTTTATACATAAATACCTGAATTAAAGTAACAAGCTGAGCTGGTTAAATTATTTGTCGAAGTTAAGTTAAGGACTTGTAAATGAAAGGCACAAACACCTGTACAGTGGTTGCCATCTATTGAGTGAGAGAGATTATGATATAGATAAACCTTTCCTAAAACTGACTTGTGAGTCGTGTTGTCAGTATTTATTAATCAGGAGAGCAGTGCAGGAATTCTTTCAGCCACGTTGAATTGCACAATACTCACTGACGCTGATTAATCATATTAGGACAACACTTTGCAATGATGCTTGCAGGCAGGTGTGTGGGTTCTCGCGGGATTTGTGACCTGAACGACCAGTGTGGCTGTACTGTATTAAAATTATTTAATGGTCAGAGAGATAGTAACAATCAAGAGTTTAAATTGTAATGTATGTATGTATATATACACACACATACTATATATGTATATATATATATATATATATATATATATATATATATATATATATATATATATATATATATATATATATATTGTGTGTGTGTATCGCCTGTGGAAAAATTAAGCAACGGAGTGCAAGGCAAAATTTTCCGCCTTCACTGTAAGGCATGAGGCACAATGTGCGATACACAGCAGCTTAGAGAAGGACGCAGTCCCTGAAACCATCCGTATTTATAAGTGGGCCTTTCCCAATCCCCTCACCACCCCCCCCCCCCCCCCTCTGGCCCCTTCACGTGACGGGTATACTGATGAAGAGACCCTGACGACTTGGGAACTTCCCTCTCCGGCTCAGACATCTTTGCGTTACGTTGCAAATGTTTAGGGAAGAATCAGAACCCTGGGGAAGCCTGGCTAAGGGAAAACCTTAGCTGGAAGGATGCGTCAAAACGAAGCTTCTCAGATTTGTAACGCTACCGAGAGAGAGAGAGTAGAGGAGAGAGATAGAGAGAGAGAGAGAGAGAGAGAGAGAGGGCATTTGATCGCCAGCTGCATTCCCATTTATTTGTTTTGTTTCTTCATCCGTTTAAGCTTGTCGTAGTGGTTCTTGTCGTGAGCTGCTGAAGGTCGGTAGAATATAGTTATGCTAAGATCGTGCAAGACGATGGTATGTGCGCGGCTTGTATTGTTAAAAGGTTGTTACACACTTGCTGTCTTATCATTTTTTATATATATATATATTATATTTTTAAGTAATATATATAATATATATATATATAATATATATATATATATATACATGTATATATGTATACATATATGCATATGCACATATAATGCAACAAGGAACAATTAATATCAAAGTCGAGAGAGGGACAACAGCAATGCGGATTTCCTTTTAACACGTAAACAATGCAATTATAATTCTTTTTCGGTCTTTGTGAGAATATAAAGCTTCAAAGATAACGGGCAGTCAAACGCTTGAATACATTATAAATGGAAATTTGTCATCGATTTGCCTGCTGGCTGTGATGATAATTGTCCATTCAATAAATGGGACCCAGAACCAGCTTTCCATCACGCACGCAGGTTGCCTCACTTTTCTGTACACAATAGTTTTAAAGGGAAGGAACGAAGTGCAGTACCTGTAGGCTAGCTGTGGAATAAACAATGAAGAACTAAGTATATCTTAGTTTTACCAGACCACTGAGCTGATTCACAGCTTTCCTAGGGCTGGCCCGAAGGATTAGATATTTTTACGTGGCTAGGAACCAATTTGTCACCTAGCAACAGGACCTACAGCTTATTGTGGGATCCGAACCACACTATATAGAGAAATGAATTTCTCTGATTCCGCGTTGGTCGAGCCGGGAGTCGAACTTCGGGACCACCGGATTGGCAGCCGAGCGCGAAAACCACTCGTCCAGTTTCATTTCTCAAAATGTGTGCTTTGGTAAATCTGACATAAAGAATGTTTCGTGATTTAATCGCATGAAAACGTGTTCGTCCACCGAATACGTGTGGTACTGAGCCTTGACAATGACTTTATGACATCGCCCATAGTTAAAGGGTCTGTGATCTGTGATGGCACACTTCGTAAGCATACGATAACGACTTGATTCGTAGAATGATAAAAAAAAAAAAAAAAAAAACGTTGATTCATTTCCTGAATGAAGGTTTTTGCATTTGAGGGAGGTTATGAAACTGAAGTAGAAATTTATCTTTCTCAAACCAAAGCTACGAAAAGCTGAAAATAGTCAAATGGCTTTATAATGACGTCGAATTAGATTGGAAAAAATGTATAGCTACCGTAAACTCATTATCTGGAAACAGAAGCTTCCGTATTGATTTAAAATACAAAGCAATTACTTCGTGGAACATGAGTTAATTTGGGAAGATTACTAATGTATTTTATTAGGGAAAAACTCTCTATCACGAGAGTATATATAATGTTCTAAAGGGTACACAATAATACAAAGTGTAAAAAGTCCGTGTATAATTTTGAAGACTACAGAAAGCTTTCGAACCCTTCCCTGGGTTCATCTTCAGTCCAAATGAACACTAAGTTACAACAAGTACAGAGGTAAATTTAAAAAACAAGAGTCGTTGTAGATCGTTGACAACGGCCGTTAGCTCGTTAATGGGCCAGGATAGTTAACAAGTCTTCAAAATTATACACGGACTTTTTACACTTTGTATTATTGTGGATCCTTTAGAACAATGTATTTTATTCTGCTAAAGCTCATAAGTCGTTCTTACGCATACTAAAACGTTGGAGCACTATCTCACTGAGATGACAGAGCGACACCAGCATGCAAATAAAAGGTCTTTTGGTTTAGGAACCAACTTCTTACGGCGCATTCATATTGTTACCTCCTGTAGGACCTTAGAACTGACCTCAAGAAACAACGAAAAAGTTTTTTCTTGTTAAACCGTTTTAGTCAATAAGATCTCGCAAAAGCACGTTCTTATAGAGGTTTTCCAGTATGGCTGAATCTGGATAAAGCCTGACATTTAAATCATTCATTTTTCATATCTTCTAAATTTCATGTTATATTTTGAAGTTCCGGTTCTAATATTTATGTAGCTGGGATACTTCGTAAAGGGGACGCCATGTTGCAGGTTTTCGTTCTGTCATTTCTCATACTGATTTCTCTTCAGCCTAGCTACTCAACAGCAGGAGAATTCGAGAGTGAATGCCGTATCTTAATAACTAGACACCAGAGAACTTGAAAGAATTAGGCCTAATAAGTCAGGAAGGATATTCCACTTTAAGAGTGAAGCTACACAATAAATAGACACCAGTTGACCTTGAGTAGTATAAGTTTCTTTACTTCATTCAGTGAACGAGACTAAGGCTATATACTGTAGAAGTGTTGAATGAAACCTTGAATTCAATAGATTGTTGACAGTAGGATTATAATCAACCTTTACACGAACACGTTAGTTATGCACCGATACGCACTGAAAGATACACACACACACACACACACATATATATATATATATATATATATATATATATATATATATATATATATATATATATGTATATATATGTATATATATATATATTATATATATATATTATACTTGTGTTTATGCATGTATGTATATGTTTGAGGTTATGTGCGTGTGTGAAAGGTCCCTCAAAAGGAAGTTAACATGAGAAATCTGTTTTTTCCCATTTCACTTCAGGCACTGGTCAGTGTGAAAGAAAAAGGAGCAAACCAGATGCTTAGTATATATATGGGAGATATGTCGCATTTAACTAACTGGTCCTGTGATTCAAGGAAGTCAAGACATCGGGTTTTATCTGCAAGCTAATTACTATCCGTCGTCCTCAACATCGTTATTTCCAACTTGTATTTACGATATAAATGCCATGCTTATCCATTTACTGCCAAATTTACCTGTGATCATGGTTGAAGCAAAAGCCAATGTTGCTTTCCATTTAGGGGCTCTTACATGCGTTTGAAGTTATTATACTGTACCTAGAAGACATTCAACTATAAACAAACAGATTGCATACATTCGTACATGAGAGAGATCCTTGTCGGTGGATATATCCTCGAGTAAATGAGATTGATCATTGGGAATAGCGGTACATAAGTATAGTTGGAGAGACAGAATGGTGAGAGAAATAGTTTGCAATTTGGTGGGATGTAATGGTTGGAAGAGGAATGGCCGGATGTATACCTTATCATTATTTAACTGAAGCCTAATGTAAGTTAAATACAAGCTTAGATAGGTCAGGAAGCGGGGGAGAATTTGGCTGTAAGTGTAAGGCCATTGAGTTTCATGAAAAGGAAGCCATTAAATCACATTAGAAGAAAATGAAGAAATAATGGGCTAGGGTTAAGGACGCCAATGATGAGGACATAGGGTAAGCAAGTCTTTGTAAGTATAGGTGGGGTGAGGGAATGAGAGATTGTTTATGAAAAATTACAATTTGATGAGGAATTGCACAAATAGAATAAAGGACTAAGCACAGGAATGCAGGAGGATAATAATGTTATGAGGATAAATGGAATAAATTTTCCATAACCCGTTCCTCTTCAGTTCTGTGAAGTTTATAATATAATGAAAAGAAAATATTGGAATGCTTATTTTCTAATCCACTTTAAACGTAAGAAATTAATTTGACTTTTACTCAAGAAAATGCTGAGGGTATAACTTGTATAATTATGACGTAAATTAATCGGTTTATTAATGTGTTATTTATGAATTTATTTATTATCTATAAATTTACTGAATTTTACTCCAGGTAACTATTACTTGAAGAAAGTGCCTCTTTATCCCCCAGAGACGGCTTCATTATCCCCACGGGGGTAATTACCCCCGGTTTGAGAACCTATCTCATTCCATATTTACCACGTGAGCAGTTCGTCTCACCTGCGGCTACCTTTCTTTCATTTGGCTTCATCGCCAAGGCGGGAATATATGAAGGGACTGTTGAGCCAACGTTCATTTTCAGAAGCACAGACGATGGAGCCAAATGAAAGAAAGGTAACAGATGAGACGAACTGCTTACGTGGTAAATATTGAATGAGACAGGTTCTCAAACTGGGGGTAATTACCCCCGTGGGGGTTGATGAAGCCGTTTGTGGGGGGTAACGAGGCACTTTCTTCAAGTAATAGTTGTCTAGAGGAAAATTCAGTAAATTAATTAATTATATAATAATAATAAATACATTAGAAAATCGATTAATTCACATCATAATTATGCCAGTTATACCCCTCAGCATTTTCTTGAGTAAAAGTAAATTTAATTTCTTCCGTACAAAAAGTATTAGAAAGTAAGCATTTCATTATTTTTATTTCCTTTATTTTATAATGATATCTTCACAGAACTGAAGAAGAATGGGTTAGGGATAATGGAGATTATCACAACACTGGCGGGGTAACGGTACCAAAAAGAATGTGAGAACCCCTGGCATAAGAAGAGATAGGGTGAAAAATTGAGAGAGATAGAGATCTACAGGAGTGTAAGTGAGGGGATGAAACTGTGCTTTGACAAGGGTCGGTTATTAGGACAGAATGCAGGATGACAGCTTGGTGAAAAGGGTGTACAATCCGGTAGTGATGCAATGGAAGCGTAGATAGAGATCGATAGTGAAAATAGTTCTGGGAGGGAAGGAATGTGGCAGTGACTTGTGGTTTTTTTTTCAGGTGCACCCTCTGTTAGGGAAATGGTTTTTTTTTTTTTTTTTTTTCAGACTTACCCTCTGTTAATGAAAAGTTTTTTTTTTTCAGACGTACCCTCTGTTAATGAAAATTTTTTTTTCAGACGTACCCTCTGTTAATGAAAAGATTTTTTTTTTTCAGACGTAACCTCTGTTAATGAAAAGTTTTTTTTTTTTTTTTTTTCAGACGTACCCTCTGTTAATGAAAAGTTTTTTTTTCAGAGTACCCTCTGTTATGAAAAGTTTTTTTTTTTTTTTTTTTTTTTTTTTCAGACGTACCCTCTGTTAATGAATTTTTTTTTTTTTTTTTTTTTTAGACGTACCCTCTGTTAATGAATTTTTTTTTGTTTTTGTTTCAGACGCAGTCTGTTAGGGAAAAAGTTTTTTCTTCAGACGCACCCTCTGTTAGGGAAACCCGTTTAATTGCTGAATATATATATATATATATATATATATATATATATATATATATATATATATATATATATATATATATATGTACTTATTGGTATATATATATACATATATATTTATATATATAATATATACATATTTATATATAAGTATATACTATATATATATATATATATATATATATATATATATATATATATATATATATGAAACTATATTAGATATAATGAGATTATACATGGCTATGTGCTTATAGTGAAAAAGGAAAAAAAAAGGCGAAGATGGAGATGAACGAAACGGCAAACTACTGTCTGGCGTTTTGTTGAACTTTAACCTTTAGAAAAGGGTTCATGTAATATCTTCTTCCTCTCTCTTACAGGCTGCATTATAAAAAAGAAAATTCAGTATATTCCAAAAATGCTTATTTATGCGAATAATGATTATGAAGGGCCGAGTGTTATGTACGTAAAAGTTTACATAAACGTCAGAATTGTTAACTTTTCGTCTATTTCCATCTTTATTTTTTTTGTCTGTCTGTTTATCTGTCACTATCCAGTCACACGCTTTATGCATCTCCCACCGTCGTTAGTTAGGAAGTGGTTTGCTTGATTGCTGAGCAACAGGAAACTGAACATTTATGTCTGCTTGCCTATGCATGCTTCTACTAAACTTGTAACTGAATAAAAACAATTGTATTAATTTTATACATACATACGTGCGCACATTCCACCTCAGAATAAACTAAATTTTAGTAATTGTATACATGTATACATACCTTTCACCTCAATGCATAACCATATGCATTGTTTCCTTAATAATATAAACACATTTCGTTGGCAGGAAAGTACACAAGGACAGATTTCACGTTTCACATGCTATGTCCGTGGTCCAAATCTTTAAGGCAGAAGGAATGACCTTTGCCCTTTACCTCTCTGCCCTTCTTTCGTGGCGTGATTAGAAAGGCCACCAGCACTGCCGAATGCTGCGCTCTCTCATCTCAGAAGTGATCATTTTTTCTACAAGGAGGTGCCCAGGGAACCTCATTGACATAACTATTCTTCAGAGGTTTTCTTTCACGTTCTAATTAACTTCTCATTGACTGATAGTCATAAAAATCAGGATCATAATCAGCTATTCACGACGTTAAAACATAAACATCGATTCCAACCCCTTCAAAAAATTATGTGAGACGGACCCCGAGAAAGAGAGAGAGAGAGAGATTAAATGCTTCTGGGTCTGGGAGATTCTTGTTGACACTCGGGTTTCAATGGTTATACCTCAAGGGCGAGAGGAGGAGGAGGAGGAGGGCTGGAGGAAGACGGGAGAGGAGATAATTCAAGAAAAGGGGAATCAGGACGAGGAGACGAAAAGTAAAGCCAACAGTTCAAACGATATTGACGTTCGGTCGAGATGACATAATCCGACGGATGCTGACGGAGGGGGACTGTAGGAATATGGAAGCAAGGAAATTAAATAAGGGTTAGATCTCCCATCAAAATGCAACGCTTAGTCTGTAGGTGTGTCCTTTTTCTAACTTAGCTACGCACTTATACAACGCGGTAATCATATTATTCTACCGAAATATGAATTGTTGAACAACGTCTATTCATGCAGGCAGTACAATATTTGATTTCCTTTGACCATTTCTTCATTCATGCACTGGAAAATGCACAGACGCCTGCTTATATGTACGTTCATCAATATATCTACATAAATACATATGGCCGTAAGGTGTGTACGTGTGTTTATATGTGTGTATATATATATATTATATGAATATTATATATATATATATATATATGTATATTATGTACATTTACATATACTGGTGTATACATATATATCACAAATGAACACTGGTGAAAAATAAGAGACTGGATGTAAGGTCGAAACCGGTCAGGACCTGTACCCCGCCTCCTATTTTTCATCTGTGGTTATGTGTGTTAACCACTTCCCGTGTTAAAGTTATTATAAACACACACACACACACACACACACACACACACACACACATATATATTATATATATATATATAGCTATATATATACATACATACAGTTTTTCCACTAATTCACGCGTCATTTCTTATACTGATATATTAAGCCAAAATTACCCAATATCGAATTCACTCTACTTTGGGAAAAACTTACATTTAAAAGGTTTTTATGCAAAGTTAAGTGACTTATTCATCCACTGATGAACATACATTCATACACACACACAACACACACACACACACACACATATATATATATATATATATATATATATATATATATATATATATATATATATGTAATTATAATTAATTTGAACGCCAAGGCAATTCTTTTTACTCTGAAGAAATTTCCAGCAACAAAAAATTCTCTAATTCCGCATTGAAACTGTGGGCAGGAGGGACCGGGCCGGGAGAGAGAGAGAGAGGAGAGAGAGAGAGAGAGAGCGTGCATGTACCAGAAAAAAAAGCAAGCTACTGGACCAAAGACCACCCTTAATAGAGACCTCAATTGAGAACCCTTTGACCTATTGTTACAGCGGAGGTTTCCATCTGATGCCTCCAATTAAATTAGTATAGCCGCCTTTTTTTATTGGTATATATATTCGTGGATCTGAATCCGCGTTCACTCACCTCTAACTTTTGTTTTTTATCGGAGTAGGAGCTTGTTTATGTGAGTGGGGGCGACTATTTGCATGCAATTTTATTTTACGGCATAATTCTCCAAACACTCTCTCTCTCTCTCTCTCTCTCTCTCTCTCTCTCTCTCTCTCTCTCTCTCTCTGAATTTTATCACTCAAAATGAAATAACATTGTGGACGTCAAGGCTTGTTAGTTGAGCTGTTTGCCTAATTTAGGACAAAAAGCGCTGAAAAAGTGATTCACTGTTCAAAACTGAAAATAGATTTGATTAAAAGAGATCAGAGCATTTTTGGGCTATTTGTTGAATTATGGGGAAACACATTCTACCAGCAGATCTGTTCGTTATGTAAATCTTGGAATTTAGAAAAAAAGTTAACAAGTTATTGAAACTACAATTTGTGGTCACAACTGGATCATACAAATTTTGAATGTGGCTAATAGGCGGTCGTCAGTTTACCTGAGTACTTTACCTATCTATCCATTTTTATGTTTTGATATGTATAAGACATCAGGAGTTTTCAGGACGATGTCAATTTTGTCAGTGACAACGAAGAGTGTCGAAGAGACCTTCTGTATAATGCAGCTTAGCTTCCATTCTCTCAAGAATTTCTTTTTGTATTTGCAAGCTGTCACTACCTTGTTTTTTTTTTTTTTTTTTTTTTTCATAAACGGCATATTATTTTCTCAGTCATCAGAAACTGATGATCCCTCTGAAACCACTCACAGAAAACGAAATAAATAAGACATGAACGATCAATCCTAATCTGCTAACCATTTGGAAAATACACCACGATAACAACAGGTAAAATGTTCAAAACCCGTTGTTATCCGCTCTCCTTCCACAAACTTCGTCCCTATTCCGGGAAAGATGTCCCCCTCCCATCCCCCTGTCCCCTAATGACCCACTTTCAAGAAAATTCCCCTTTATGACAACAGTACATGGTCCAAGGAACAAATCTTTCCTCTTATCCACAGCTTACGTCAAGAGGCTATTGAAAGCACTGGCTCAATAAGAGCGTAAGCCAGATTTACAAGTTTCTCTCTGACGTCTCCTCGGATGGACTAATAACTCTTTGAGACATCCTAATCCTTGTAACTCTCTCTCTCTCTCTTATCCACAACTTACGTCAAGAGGCTATTGAAAGCACTGGTTCAGTAAGAGCGAAAGCCAGATTTGACCAATCTCTCTCTCTCTCTCTCTCTCTCTCACCCACAGCTTACGTCAAGAGGCTATTGAAAGCACTGGTTAAATAAGAGCGAAAGCCAGATTTACAAGTCTCTCTCTCTCTCTCTCTCTCTCATATGAGCTCTCTTTTGATCAATCGTTGGCGGTCTGTTTGAAGCTGTTTTCGTCAAGGCAGTGGCTCAGTGTGTCCGCTGGACTTCTTTGCTTGTCACCTGGCCTTCATCTTGGTCATAAAGATGCACCTCTGTTAGATCTCTGGAGCATCGGCGAGACTTTTCTGTGACGCAAATGCTGACGGGTTAAGAGTTGGGAGAATCGTAGGGTCTAAGCCTCTGCACAGTTATGGAACACCTCCACAAAATAAAATGTTATTGAAATCTCGTAAAACAAAAGCAGGTCGAAAATTCGAAAGCACCGAACTGAGAAATCAAGGGGTTGGCTTCAGTCTATAACATGTGAAATGGCAGCTGTTTAAGAGAAGAGAATGGATTCTTTCCTTCAGCTCCATAGGTATTAAGCGTTGGAATATTTGTAGAGCAGAGAAGGGAGAAAACATCGCGCTGGAGAGGAACATTATCTAAATGAGGGAGACTTGGAAACTCTTTCCTTTAATCCTCTCGAAGGCTGAGACAAAAGAAGTACTCAAGAGAGCTATATTCCCGGCAGGGACGAATAAGGTCAAGGTGAAATTTAAGTTATTGGTATGAAAGAAAGGATTAAAACAGAAAAAAAAACTTTAAAAGTTAGTGATTGTCAACTATACTCTGTTTTTTTCCATCTGTCCATCCGCCTGTGGTGTTTGCGCATGGTAACACTGCGTCCCGGGCTTTAAATAATATTCTATTTCGAATATTAACGGTGTAATTCGCATACAGTAAATTGTTAAAACACTTTTCAGTTGCAAATGTACACCCAGATATCCTTTTATTTACCTAAAACTTGCACAAAGCGAACTCATCTAAAGCCCGGGACGCAGTGTTCCCATGCCCGACCACCACAGGCGGATGGACAGATGGAAAAAATACAGAGTATAGGTTATCTTGCCTTGTCAAAGTTAACGTTGTTTGAATAAGCGAAATGTAGATAGGCTGAAAGAGAGAAGATGGGTTTTCCCTGCGTTAAAGATTAGTGCCAGTATGTATTAATATGTTCAACGATGAGGAATGTCAAACGAAGATATTCGACAGTCGAAGTCAGAGGAGGCGCCGAGAACTGAACCCATAAAAACCATTTGAGGGAAAGAAGAAGAAGAGAAGTGATCAATGATGATGGCCAGAGTTAGACGAGAAGGCTGAACCCTGAGGAACATCGCTATAAAGGGGAAAGAGAACAGACGCAGCATCAGCATCAACAAGCGTAAAGCGGTGAGATGAAATGGTGGAAATAGATGAGTACATGAGTGTAATCGCAGGCAAGATAGTAGGCTGAAAGAACCACATCCAAGACATTTTAAACTGTCTTACAGGGACAACGAACAACGCCAATGATTCTTTGTGCAGGCGAAACCCAGCGCCTTGCAGCTTAAAAGATAGTGGAAATGGACTCCTTAAAGATAGTGGAAATGGACTCCTTAAAGATAGTGGAAATGGACTCCTTAAAGATAGTGCTTAAAGATAGTGGAAATGGACTCCTTAAAGATAGTGGAAATGGACTCCTTAAAGATAGTGGAAATGGACTCCTTAAAGATAGTGGAAATCGACTGCTCTGAGCATTGTATAGATTTAAGTTGATAATGGAGAGCAGAGACACTTCCTCTAATATTTGAGAAATATCTCGTCAAAGGAAGTCTTTAATTGTTTCCTAAGCCTTGGGCTACGAAATCAATGCGCCGCCCTTGGAAAGGCTCAAAAGAAATGCTTAAGTAGAATAGATATCTGTACATCCTGATGACGTATATGGTATTAGCGTCATATCAGACTCAAGCCTGCTTTGAAAATGGTTTTAAGACAGTGAGAATGAAATATTAACAGAAGCGCCATTTTGAGTGTTCCTTTTAGAACTTCGAAGGACGACAGCCCAGGTAATTTCCATCGTCGATGATCATGCATCTGTTATCAACAATGATAAATGTTTCACAAGAAATGTTCAATGGTACGTTGATAATCAGCAAAGTAACATTCTTCACTGGACTCTCCTAAGGTAAGGGGCAGTACACGATCCAAATCACGTAAGCCAGCGTTCTGTAAGAAGCGACGGTATATACCTCTAGACACATTCCCTTTAGTGATCATTTTGGGCTCCAACGCTCCTGACTGACGTAAGCTCCAACTCCGTGACACTCCTCTCTCCAGCCAGTCGACAGTCGGGCAACTTCCATCAACAACCTCTCCTCTCTTCCCCCCGCCCCTCCACCCAGCCTTCAAACGACCCTCCTTCATCCGGCCCCCACCCCCTTTACTCTTTTTGCCCAGAGCAGAAATCTAGGCCTTTGTGTCAACGCATTAAAGGCGACTTGGTGCACCGATTAATCCTTACACAACGACGAGTGGTTATTCTTGGTAGGAGGTATACTTCTACACATCACACAAGTATATACATAAAGTCTAAATGATGGGCAACTTGTTTCCTCAATATTCGAACCTCTTAGGACGTAGCTGAGGACAAAACTGTGCTCATTATTTTCATCAAGTCTTGAATTATTGCTGCTCTGTCACTAAATCAAACCAAGAACTACGAAAGATAAAAAGAGAAAATAAAGCTATGCGGCACTTGCCTCAATAGGCCAAATTATATTGTTCTGGTAGAAATCAAGTAATGACACTTGTCCTTAAAATGAGAAATAATTACTTATCCAACCGCGCTTATGGGGAGATGAAAGTCCTTTACAACAAGAGGAGGAAAAAATCAAAGAAGAGGTGGGTGGGGGGGGGGGGGGACGTAGAGCGAGAGAGAGAGAGAGAGAGATTTGTCAGCTGCAGTAAGGTAATTATCCTAATGAGAAAAATTGCACTTTTTACTGAAGCGATTCAAGCATGGAAACAAAGGTCAACAGAAACTGCGAACCTCTCATTTCAATTAACTTTATAATATATGAGTGAAAAAGAAGCCTGTGCAACATGAAAGGACGTCTTCATTTCTCAGATTACAGTGATTCACGGAACTTTTCTTTAACCTTTTGATAAATGCGTGTTACAGAATATCGGGATATACTAATTCATGTCAAATGAAAGGTCATAAGTGGCAAATGATTTCACTAAAGGCCTTCTAAGTGAAACTTTAACGAAATTAGCTAAAGTTTTATGCAATTTGTTGTCCACTCGTATTTTCATGTGTTCACATTTTTACCCGCGATACCCGACCCTTGTAGAGATCTTTCCTAGGTAGTGTCCTCCAAGGGTTTTAATCCGGTATGTGCCCACCTTTTTCGGGTTGTTTAGTACGCACCCGTTCTACCAAGGTGACGTCACAACCTACTAACGCCATCTATCAAGGTGACGTCACAACCTACTAACGCCATCTACCAAGGTGACGTCACAACCTACTAACGCCATCTACAAGGTGACGTCACAACCTACTAACGCCATCTATCAAGGTGACGTCACGACAGTAGCCTTAAAAGGGATGTTACATGGTTCATTGCCAGTGAGACGCGAGTGCACCTGATGATGCGCATGAAATTGAGTTATATGCACACATCTGCAGTATTGGAAATTTGCAGTATTTTAAGATTGCTCGAGTTTGCTTTCGATTACTGTAGGCTACTAAATCTCATTTATCCTTTATTAAGTGCACTTGACTTTTAAATCAAATTTTGTGCAGCCTACAATACTTCATATATTTTTTTAAAAATATTAATCATTTCCATTCAATTCAACTGTTAAGTAGTAACCGAAAACTTTAGTAAGAACAAACTGATGTATGCAGACAAAATCAGATATAGAAACTAACTCATATACATTTCAATTCATTGTTATAGTATAATATTTTGGTATGGTTAGTTTCTTGCTTTGTCATAAAAATGTCTTTGAGAAAAGTTGCTATTTTAGGGAAAGAATGGACCTTCTCTCTCTCTCCGGCCTGGTTCGTGCGGGATACTGAAAACTCTCAAGGTTAAATAAATACCTTTGCTTTATACATTTTCTTTTTAAACTGTATCTTTAAGGCAGTGGAGAGACTGTAGTATTTGTAGTATTGTCAGTTCTCAGACATCGTGACAAAATAGTTAAATGCCATTATTTATTATTTATCACATTTCACAAGAACGCAGTTACGTTGCTATGTTCAGATACTTCCAAGACTTTAGACATTTCTAGGAAATAGGCTGCATGCAGCCGGGAAGAAGGATGACCTTGTAAAACGTATTCCTTGAGGGGACGGATTTGATGTGACAGTTTCTAGAATCCAGTTTCCGTGAAAGAATCGTGGAATTGACCAGTAACATAAACAGTGTGGTTCATCAGGAAGAGGATGATCGAGTTAGACTCCTTGTTTCAACAAGTTTAATGCAACATCTTTGATAATCGCTGTTTCCATTGCGTGACAGTTGAATTCAAATCCTTAAATTCAACTGATGGAAATCTGGCGAATCTCGGTCAAATTATAGGGTGTTGAACACGGCAGAGAGAACAAATGACCACATCGGGGTTTATTGTATGAAAACAGGAACACGAAGAATACGCATATAACATACCTGTAGATCGACAGCAATCTGTTTGTTTTTATCGCAGAATTTATTGTACTTTCTTTGGTTATTCAATCCTGGCTATAGTTTCCTCGGAAAGGAAAGCTAGAGCGGCGCGAAGTCATCTGAAACGTGTTAAAAATAACAAACATTCACTCGTCATCATTTCATACATATTTCCATTGTAAGGTATTTTTGGAGCCGTTGTGGAGCTTGCGACCTTGTGTATTGTCTTCATTAAAACGAAGGGCCAAGCTTAATATTCAGAGGTAAAGTCACTTGGCTTTCATGTGAAGGCTTTTTTGTGACTGTTGTCCGTGTTGTTAAAGACAGCAGTCGCTGCTTTGTTTATGTGTACCGTGAAATAGACAGTGTCGGTAAAATCATTTTGGAAATCCTGTGGCGGTGTTCTTCCGATTCAGACATTGTTGAGATTCCAGGCATGATCAATAAAATCATATAATTAACGACGGCATTGCCTGATTTACGCTTGAGGACCGGTTCCATAGTTCATAAACAAGTCGCTTAATTTGACTCCTGTTATGTTTACTTTGCTGGAGTGCTACATCAACGTGTCAGATGGATAAGGGGAACCGAACAGATTCCCGAAAGCTATCCTTGAAGTTTTAAATTTAAATATATGTACATTTACATGACTATGGATTTGTTTCTCCAATAAAATTAATAAAAAATGAACGCTGAAGTGTGCGATATCTGTCATTATCAAAGATAATGTTTAAAGAACGGTGCCTAAACAACAAATAATTGGCGAAGAACTGAATAGTCCTTTACCAATTATTTGGTGGATAGTGGACCATTGGCAGAAACTAAACATCCTGTGTGATTGGTTATTAAGGAAATAATTTCCAAGCCCTTGCATCTTCTTTCCCATTGTCCAGAAATCAAAAGGTTTGACTAACGCATAGCCATTTTTTATAACTCGAACCAAGACTTAAATAGAGAGATGCAAGATAAGACAGTTTCTCTGAACCAGGACAGCGGCCAGTTTTTCGAAAAGGGAAAAAAAAAAACACGTTTTCCGTAATGTAGTATATCAATTTTCACGAAAGTAAAATATTTTCTATCTGAATTGGCAAATTCGGTTAATTTCTTTCATTTAATTTTTAATGTGTCTCATATGAGGTTAAGCAGACAAATCCCCTTCTATCCCCCCCCCCCCCCCCCCCCCCCCCCCCCCCCCCCCCCCCCCCCCCCCGGTACAGGCCCTAAACGCTTGGAGACTTTCATTGCGGTTTCTATTTCAGTGTTCAGCTGGTATCCTGCAGATCTATTTGTCCATCACTTTTTATTTGTGTTTCAAAATTGTGAGACCAAAGTGATTTTGGAAGATAAATCTCTTCAACTCTATTAGACGGATTCTGTTCTTCATTTTTATCACTTCACAGGTTATACCATGAAAAAATAAAACTTTTCTGCCATAATCTAGTTTATCAGAACGGATGTTAAAGCAAGAGCTCAGGAAAAGTTCGTAACCGTGTTACACACAAAAGAAATCCGGCAAGGAGCTGTCCATAAAGTCCCAGTACCATTACAAGTATTTATTGCTCAGAAACCATATAACATAGAGTATTACAATATTTTGTAGAATGTTCTACAATTCCTGAAGTTAACATTCAGAGCACTTAATTCTACAAAAAAGAAAAAAAATGCATTACTCTATGTTATATGGTTTCTGAGCAATAAATACTTGTAATGGTACTGGGACTTTATGGACACCCTGTACCTCTACAGTCGACAAGCATCAAACCAAAACTTCATTTCACCACCCGATTGAACGTCGCATAACAAGGTTTCTAAAAGCAGTGAATGACGTCGGACGTTCAATTATTTATCTCAAGCGGACTGGGTCCAGCCTCAGTAATGAGAAGTACAGGAATAACAGCTTAAAAGCAAATCTACCACGAAAACAGTGCGCGAGTGTGTGTGTGTGTGTGAGAGAGAGAGTATGCAACGAGTGTCAGCCATTTGATGTGAATGGTATTTATTGCTATATGAATCATAGTTCCTGAAAATATATACGTATATATATGATACTGACAAGCAATAACAGCATTCACTGTCTGAAACACTAATTTAGGGTACGGCCAAATAAGTTTTACTCATCGATTTCATTATTCTATTGCAAGTTAACTTTTTGTTTTCATTAAGAAATTATGTGGGAATAAACATGTTTATTAATGCATTTACATAAGTTCGCACATATCACACTTGCTATATGATTTCCACAATCTAAATATGTATGTATGTATGTAATGTGTATATTGATAGGAAGTTTGTAGAATGTATGAAATCTAAGGTTGAAATAAAGACGGCACTGTTTAGTTAACTCCCCTTTATGTAAGTGAAGTGCGGATTTTGACTGTAAATGAAAGAAAAGAAGTAGGATGATGCTACTCGGGGAGTAAACCTACAAAATACGTTGTTGTTGTTATTGTTGATGGGGAGGGTAGGAAAGCCCTACTGAAGAGCCTGAAAAAGGTGTGAGATTGAATTAAAGATGCAGAAATTTTAGGATAGGATAGTTGTGATTTATTTAATAGAATGAAAATGTAAAAAATAAATAATGTGTATGTTAAACTACATAAAAATTAAAGAATTATTTCTAATAAATTATAGTGAATTTATTTTTTAATTTTCGTTGGTGGAACAAGGCTCTATTTGATTATTTTGTGACGCCACTTTTAACTGAGAGTATATGAATGTGTTTAATTTGTGTCCTTTTCATTTGACCCTTGTTGTTAGGATAAGTAGTACTAAGTACGAGTATGAATTACTAAACCACTTCAGTTAAGTTAGGAATATAATGTTTACAACTTACGCATCAGGGGAAAATCTTGCACGCGTCCCGAGTAAGCTGAAGGTCTCATCACGCCTTATTTACGTAGTTTAAGAAGCAAAAGAAATACTGAACAGTAGGGACAATTAATTGTCCTGAATAGGGTGACACAGGTGAAAGGATAGATAGGTCAGAGTGGTTGGAGATAATCCAGTCATGCAGAAGGAATGAAAGAGAATACAGATGTGATGCCAGGGCATTTTAGAAGTGTTAGGAAAGACCTACTGTAGGATTGAATTGATAGACGCAAAGGAGGTGTATTAGGCTCGAAGGACCCAAGTTAAGAAGTGAGTGCAAGAAAAATCCAATGACAAGACATCAGAAAATGTGTGTGGTGACATTTTGGCATAGAATAATTAATATATCACACACACATATATATATATATATATATATATATGTAAATATATACATACACATTAATTTATATGTATATATGTGTGTGTATATCATATAATATGTATAAATGTATATAATATATGTATATATACATATGAGCATAAATTAAAATATGACTAATAAATCAATGATTCACACTGATTATAGATATATATAGAATTTATTATCCGGAGAATCAGTAATTATATATATATAATATATATATATATATAATAATATATATATGTATTATAATATATATATATATACATACATACATACATACATATAGACACTGATTATACGGGTGATAAATTAAAATATGACGAATAAATATATGATTCTAACTGATTAACACTAATTTATTTGCAATTTTTATATTTTGCCTTTTATCTTCAACTATTGCTCTGTGTAGGACTGAATAAGGGAGGTAAATACTAAAAGTTAATTCGGGTTGGCTTCCTCTCAAAATGTATCTATTTCCTGTAAAGTATCCTTAACTTCATATCCGTGCCTTTACTTGTGGCTCTTAAATCTTAGTCTGCACCTTAAGCATTGTACGATGTCGAGTTTTGAGTGAGTTCTCATGCTTGCGTTTATTCCTGCTCCATATAAAGTATATATTATATAATATATTATATATATATATATATATACTATATATGATATATATATATATATATGTATATATATATTATATATATATAGTATATATATAGACTATATATATATATTATATATATATAATATATATATATTTTATACCTAAATTAGACGCACATACTTATGGCACAAATCAAGAGGTCAGGAATTCGAATAAAAACGTCCAGAAAATAGAAATTTCAAATAGTGATACAAAAAACAAGCCGGGAAAATTTACATTATATATATATATATATATATATATATATATATATATATATATATATATATATATATCGTTACTTGATAAGGGTGGAAGCGTTTTAATGTGCCTTTTACACTTGAGACGTATCCTGTTTTACCAGAAGAATTTATTTACACACGCGCACATACACACACACACATACATATATATATATATAAATATATAAATATATATATATATATATACATATATTATATATATATGTGTGTGTGTGTGTGTGTGTATAACTGAATCATGAAAATATGGAACGTGACAAGTATATAAGTGAAGTCAAAATCCACGAAGAAAAGAGAAGCGATGGAGTCCTTCGTGGATTTCGTCTATATATATATATATTATATATATTATATATAATATATATATATATATATATATATATATATATTATATATATAGACAAAATCCACGAAGGACTCCATCGCTTCTCTTTTCTTCGTGGATTTTGACTTCACTTATATACTTGTCACGTTCCATATATTCATGATTCAGTTATACACACACACACACACACACACACACATATATATATATATATATATATATATATATATATGTGTGTGTGTGTGTGTGTGTGTAAATAAATTCTTCTGGTAAAACAGGATACGTCTCAAGTGTAAAAGGCAACATTAAAACGCTCTGGGTTAAAGCTAAGGACTATATTCCGGTGGACTCACTTCCATCTTTATCAAGTAGCGAAATATATATATACATATATATATATATATATATATATATATATATATATATATATATATATATATAATGTAAATTTTCCCGGCTTGTTTTTGTATCCCTATTTGAAATTTCTATTTTCTGGACGTTTTTATTCGAATTCCTGACCTCTTGATTTGTGCAATAAGTATGTGCGTCTAATTTAGGTACCAACAACGACAACAGCAAGATGAATGAGTTGGTTTGTTTTGTTTGTATGGTGCTTTTATGTTGCACGGAACCAGTATGGTTATTCAGCAACGGGACCAACGGCTTTGCGTGACTTCCGAACCACGTCCAGAGTGAACTTCTATCACCAGAAATACACATCTCTCACTCCTCAATGGAATGGCCGAGAATCGAACCCGAATGAGAGTACTGCACTGCAGTCCATCGGTCTCGGAAAGTACGCGGGAACGTTTGGATCCTCAAGTGAACCGAATTTGTATCATCGGGGGAAATTCTTTCATGTACACAATTCTGGATTAATAATCACGTTGAATTTAATTCAGCCACAAAGAATCTCGTTTATAATAATACCGTCAAGGTCATCATATATATATATATATATATATATATATATATATATATATATATATATATATATATATATATATATATACTATGAATGGATGAATGGGAATTTTATGCTGAGAATTTTGAGGTTGTTCGTTATTTGTTCACATGACGATGATGCGTTTGATAATCACATGAATTTGTATCAACTGTTAGTTTTATCGTAAAGATCAGACGTTTTATTTTTGTGTGTTATTCTTGTGCATGGGGGAAGGGCATATCATTTTTTCAAGTTTCGGTTCACAAATGATTCCTAGTAATTCATAATTTGCCTTTTTTTTTTTATATGTTTTATGATTCATTTTTACTCTTTAATTATGTATGCAGTTATTTATCTCTGTACAACAAATGTATCACAATTTATCCACAGACTTATTTTTGTCTGTATATATATATATATATATATATATATATATATATATATATATATATATATATATATATATATATGTTCCAAATTCAGTTTAGACTTGCCGTTGTCCAGCCTCTTAGCAACATATAGCTAGACGTGCAGGGCCTCTAGACTGTACGTATCGTCCATTGGCCCCAAGTCTTACAAGTCAACCCTGTTCTATATCAACTATAGACGGCATCGGTCGTCTAGTTAATATAACTCCTTTCTTCTTATTTGTTTGTTACCAGTTTTGTCCATATTTCCTTTGAGTTGCCAGTGATCAGGACTTCTTTGAAACGTCAGAGTATGTAACTCTTGTGTTTATAGCTGCCGAGGGGTTTCTAAAATCAAATAAAATCTATCATGAAGAAAAATTATCCTTCCCATTGCTGTGTCCACTGTAGTGTTTATGTACCTTACGTGTTAATAGCCTCAAGTGATTTCTGTAACCAGTAAACACTACCTTCTTTATTAGATCGTGCAGTGTATTTTATGTGTAAAGTATTGGAATATTTAATGTTCTAGACTTTAGCAGTGATTTTATTTGTCACGGCTCTTCCCTTAAATTTATACAAGTCAGCTTCATTGTTGTACTTCACGCTCTAGCAAGTGTTTTTATATTTACAAGTACTTTATGGTAAACAGGATGTGATATTTTGGGTGCTTTCATAGTATTCTCGTGTAAGAATTTGCAGACTTTGCAAGTATTTTGTGTGTGATGTTTCAGTCAGTTAGTTAATTTTGTTAAATGCGTTCGATGTTTTAAATTATCCCCTTTAATGTAAAGCTACATAAATTATTGGGAATCACGATTAACAGATGTGTCAGTTGTTAAAGTGATTAAATCATTAGTTTAAGCCGAACGTCGGTCGCTGTTATCGTGTGCGTATTCTGTAGACACGATCGTCTGTTGTACAGTTTCGTCCGCTGTATGTATCCGACGATACGTTTGTTCTAGAACAGTGATAGTCAGATGTCTCCCTGTTTTCTGGGGAGACATTTTGAATATTGACTTCTGATGTTTCTCTCGACCATCGTTATACAATTGAATCTGTGCCTTATGATTTTAAAACTGCATTTTTTGTTGGTGCTTCGTCGACCAGACTGATGAACTCGTTCAACTGGAGGTAGTTTTGAACTTCCTCACGATATAGTAGTAGGGGAGGGCAATCACAATCTCTCCATGGACTTCGGTCAGCTAACGAATGATTCGCTTTTAAGATTTTGCTTTCTATGCAGACTGCTTTGCCGGAGCAACGGATTGTACCTCATCATTTCGTCTCTCAGCCAACCTCTGTTGTTTGTTTGTTTGGTGTTTTTATTTACATGGAACCAGTGGTTATTCAGCAACGGGACCAGCGGCTTTACGTGACTTCCGAACCACGTCGAGAGTGAACTTCTATCAGCAGAAATAAACTTCTCTGACCCCTCAATGGAATGCCCGAGAATCGAACTTGCGGCCACCGAGGTGGCAGGCAAAGACGATACCAACCACGCCACTGAGGCGTTGCAAACCTCTGTTTAATTTGCAACACGTGCTTGGGTTGTAGGATAAACGGACATGAACAAAGAATGTGGAAGTTGATTTGGTTATACTATAGAAGAAAGTTGGGGAATAATAAGAACTTGTCAATAGATAATAACCTCTTGTCGGGAATAATAATAGAAGCCCTGTAACAAAAAGACTAGAAACAGATGGAAGGAGAGCGACTTCCTTTCTGCTCAGATGAAACGCAATAAAGCAACCGCTCTTCTATACATAGTTTTAACATTGTTGCTCAGTACGCGACATTTCCTAGAAATAGCATCTTAACACCGAAAGCCCCTTGTTTGTTCCCATGACATCATCAAGAGACCAGCTCGGTAACGGGATCACAATCACGGCAAATGAGAAATGCTGCTTTCGGCTGAAGTTATCATTTTTAAGAAATGTACGCTGATGATGTAATAAATGCTGGGTAATGAATGTGATTTCAAGGCTAAAAAGAAAAAAAAAAAAACGCACGAAGTCAAATGACTCATGCCGGAAAGGAAATCCGAACGAAACAGTAAGAAAATACAATAGAGAAATTATCTCGACAAAACAGGCAGATGTGGACCCAAACAATGAGGGAAGAAAACGCAGCGCCAGTCCAAGGTTCCCTATTAAAAGATGTTACCTCACAAACATCTTCAAGATCATTCCCCACACGAGCAGTCCTGCACAGTTAGCCTCGTACAGTAACACCCACGGCTTCTATGACCTTTCGGATTAAGATGGTGATTCAACCCCTATACCAGGCTGAAGAAGATGGTTCAGGCGGTGACGTCACTGTAAGATCACCCACACCTGCATTCCAACCCCCGCGAGACTGAGAAGACTGTGTCTTTCTGCTGAGCTTTTCACTAAGACTGGTGGCAAAACTGAGGTTGCGCTGCGTGATGCCACTTTGCACCAAGAATAAAAATGTAGAACAATAATGTCGACTAAGTTATGCAAAGTTAATCGGCAAGACGCTGAGAGATGCCAGAAAACTCTGGTTGCGTGACACCGTCTCAACACTCGGCAAACCTACAGAGGATTTCTCTACCGCATTGTTTCAAGGACAAGAAAACGCTTCGCACGAAATGTTCGCAACTAATGTGGCTCTGACTCATCGAGCACGAACGTATCCAGGATCTCAGCTGTCCCAGGTTCCTGGACTGACGAAACAGCATCCGTAGAGTAGTGTCGGTTGAATGAATATAATTGTATCATCTATATGGATGCATCTTTTACGTGCAAAATGTCATTATAGAAAAGTGGCACATGTAAATCTAATGGTTTGTGTATATGTTCATGTACGTGTTAAAATACTGTCAACACATCGCAGTTTTTAAATTATATTGATAATTATAAAGAGGCAGATTTTAGAATAAACTGCCTTCCTCGTCAAGAGCGAAAAATTACTAATAAACGTTTACTTTACATATACGTCCATACATAACAAAACTTAAATGGGAGGAGGACGTGTCTAACCTTTTCTGTCTCTGGAAGGAGTTTTAGTGGCAAACTTTTAATAGTTTTTGTTATTCCTTGGTATTCGTATGAATCATGCAACGTACATGGCCTAAATACTAAGGTAGCCTTTTTTATTTTCTTAAGTAAAACATATACAAATGAAAAGTAGTGTTATCCATGTAATTTAACTGAGACTTTAAAATACCCGACTTGCATCCGCATATTGGATTTTTAACGAATGATTATGCCTCCATTCATATCTCAAGATGATAGTTTTTTTTATTATTATTATTATACGAGTAAAAGTAACTACAATAGGGAAAATATATAGGCATAAACAAATACAGTACGCATATACCTAGGAGAAGAGCAAATAAACATTTCTATGAAAGCTAAGATAAAAGGGAGCGCCACGAATGAAAGCAACTCATTACCCCAATTGAAACAGGAATAAAAACAAATGGGCACGATCTAGATAAAGGTCACCACATCGCAACGCGATCTCCCGTCAACAACTCCACTTGTCTCTGCAACAGCAACTCGAACTCGCGTCAGCTAAACCCTACAGCAGAAAAAGAGGAAATGCGGATGTCGGCGGAGCATCGAGGCAGATTTAGCACTAGACTTATGATTCTTTGTGTCTCATCAGCCAGATGAATATGTCGGGGAATCTAAAGGGAGGAGAAGCGTCACGTCAACAGCGGCAGTTCCCCCTCCCCCTCCCCTGCCCCCCAAAGGCCTGCCCGTTGTCACCAGGCTGTTTGTGTGACAGTTCGAGTCAAACTATATCAGTATGACGGCGCGAGGAAAGTGATAAGGGGGAAAGGGCGTCTGACTAATAATAATTCCCGTCGTATAATGAGGCATCCTTTGAGAGCTGAACCACGAAAGAGAGGAGTCCAAATACATCTCCACAGACGATCTAAAATTCTCTTACGTAGTCATAATATTGCTAATCACTTCTCTTAAAGGCTCTTTCGGATCATGTCAAGATTAGCGAACCCACTATTTTTCAAGACAACAATATACCACTGATTTATTTGTTACATGTATATATGTATATATATATATATATCATATATATATATATATATATATATATATATATATATATATATATATAAATCAGAGTGGTATAATGCTGTCTTGAAAAATAGACAACAATATACCACTCTGATTTATTTATTGTATATATATATATATATATATATATATATATATATATATATATATATATATACTATATATATTATATATATATATATAGAGTGGCATAATGTTGTCGTGAAAAATAGTGGATTCGCTAATCTTGACATGATCCGAATTTTTAAATAGGCCTATTTTGGTTTATTCAATTAATGGAAAGAAAACATCAAACGCTTTGTATACTCATGAACGACTTTTTCAAAAGCGAGTGAAAATCCACCTGTGATGCTTCAATTAGAAGTCACAGGCTCCTGCAACAATTCCAGGTACCTTCCAGCGACACAATAGCCCATGCCAAAGCCACGCCTCCCAGGAGTATACACGTAGGGCGTGGCAGTTTCCAGTTAGGACGGTAATGAATTTTCTCCACGACAAGGGCAGTGAATGGAACTGCGTAGTCACGGCCAATATTGTCGGTGATCTACATTTGTTGCGTGAGTCGATGAAGGTTGGAATAATAATAATAACTACTAAATGCTGAGCGTTCTAAGAGTAGATTGTGGGCATGACGTCAGCGAGGGAGTTTAATTCTGTTTACAAACATCAGTATGTCATACTTTTGACAGGAATAAAATGCAGATTTGACGAAAGGACTTATGGGAACTACTCACTGATGAGTGTATATATAATGTATAATACAGTCATATATTTATAATGCATATATATATATATATATATATATATATATATATATATATATATATATATATATATATATATTTACACCGAAAGTATCGCTCTCAAAATCATGAAATCAAATATGGCTTTGTACATGAAAAGCATTCCGGGAAGCGATAACGCATAAATATCCAGCCTTTCAGAAAAAAAAAGAAACGAATGCATTCTTTTGCCTCCAAAACACGCAGCGGGAACGGGAAGGAGAAAGGTCAGAGGGCATCGTGACAAAACAGCCCTCCCACCCGACAAATCCTGGAGGCAATCCTTCTTGCTCGCATCCTGAGCTTCTGAAAGCCCTCATTCAGGGCTGGGGGATTTGATGGTAATGCACTCGGATTTCTCTCTCTCTCTCTATCTCTGCCGACTACTGTAATGTTTCAGGAATTATCTGTAAAACGGAAAGTGGTAGTCATGTTCTGCTCTTTAAACTGGGATTCTACTAAAATTCATTTGCATCTCTGCGGCCTCGAAACGATCTTTAGTATGTCCCAGATGTTATTTGTATTCAAGGTGAACAATAATAATATGTACACACACACACACGTCATGCACACAAATAGAGAAAAGAAAATCTCTCGTTGTGGGGAAATGTTTTCTAAAATCAGTTCATGCAGTTTGTGTTGTTGATAACCAGGTGCCAACCAAGCAACTGGTGGGTGCTTTGAAGAATTCAGAGGGAGGCGATAGAGGGGCGGAGTTGCCAAATAGAATATCTTCATCCAATCGCCGCAAACGTCCAGTTGAAAGTTCAAATCATGCCATAGTATGACCAATACAAGGCTATCCGACGAACTCTAAGATCATAATTTCGAATAGGAGTGGCTCTAGTTAAAGCCCCCTTTCGCCTTCTGGCCATCTGACCATGCGCCTTGGAACAACTGTCTCTACTGAAATCTTTCGCGTACCACACGCAGTCAGATATCACCCATCCACCGAAAACAAGGATATTTCAACTGGTTTTCCTTTCCATCCTGGTGTCTCTTTTGGCAGAAGAAGCTAACGGCTGCGTTTAACATTTGCCTGCTGGTAAACAACATTGATCTACTGCTTCAGTCTTAAAATAGCTATGATCTGCCACCTTTAAAAGCCCTCGCTCTTAATGTTTTACTATAGAAATGGCGTCAGAAATATTTACCATCTCTTGCGAGTGTTCCGTGTAATTTCTTTCACGCACACATAGTTAGTTTCGTGTTCTCACAACCGCGACTAAGAAATACGGAAGTACCAAACTCCTTCAAGGATACCAAGGACATTATTTCTCAGGACAATGTGCGAGAACTGTCAACTTACCTGTTGTAGTTGTTTAGTAGTTGCTGCTATCTCTCCAGACGGGAATCCTGACTAATAAAACTCTTTAGCGCCCGATATAACACTTGCAGTTACAGTCATCATTCACCAGACAGCGATAAAAAAAAGTTAAGCACTAAAAAATGGGAGTGCGACTGCAAAGTGTTGCGTTCTCTACGTAATGACTGCTGCTCTTCAACTCGACGCGGTGCCTCGCCTGCTCTGTCTCGAGCCTCACCTCAGCCCCGGGACGACCTGCGTTGCTGGTTCGTCTTTTATTCGCTCGATTTTCGTGCTGAATCCACAGGTGTTTCGGCGGGTCGCGTGTGCCAGGATGATCACATCTTGTGAAAGGACATTCGAATGGGTCAATCGTTGACCTGTATCGATGGTTTTAGTAGTTTACTTGAGTGCCCGTATAACTCTTCCGCTTTTGGGAACGTTTGTTCTAGTCTTTCTTTTACGTTAAGCGTACATCTACGCACTTGACGTTAAGGATCGCGTATACCGTAGAATGAATACAATAATTTATAGTTATATAACATGAAAAAAAAGTAAGTATTAAACACCAACACATGCTCGGTTTTTGTTTCAGGTGTAAGTTAACGTAAAATCCGCCGTAAAGACTGTATTTCCAAGGGACCGTAGATTATGTCATTGACTTTCTATTATGTGACTAAGAAGGAATGCTTTTTTTTTTTTTAAAGAGGAATAATAATGCATTTTTGTTTCAGCCCCTAACAAATCTCTAGCGAATATGAAGCAAGGAAATATACAATCAGTACAGTAGACCAACTGTTTTTATGTAGTAGTATTATTATTAAGTCATTGAGCGTGCTTTTGGCGTTCTTTGTACCCGACAAATGTAGTGTATATCTATCGCGCAAGCATCGAGAATTATTCAGATCTCTGGATGTTGCGCTCTGGAAACAAGGTTGGAGTGGCCCTGGAATTAGGATTGTTTGAAAAGGACATAAATTACCTGTAGGGGGATAGTGCCGTCAGCGCACCTCATGCGATGCACTGAATAGAGCCTCAGTGGCGTGACCGGTATGGTCGTGACCTGCCACCTCGGTGGCCGCGAGTTCGATTCTCGGGCATTCCATTGAGGTGTTAGAGATGTGTATTTCTGGTGATAGAAGTTCACTCTTGACGTGGTTCGGAAGTCACGTAAAGCCGTTGATCCCGTTGCTGAATAACCACTTGCTCCATGCAACGAAAAAACACCATACAAACAAACTGTAGGCATTACTTAAGGTTCTGAGCAGCGTCCCTTCGGCCAATAACTGCAACCCCTTCCATTCCTTTTACTGTACCTCCTTTTATTTTCTCTTTCTTCCATCTTACTTTCGTTGAACCCTCTCATAACAATTAATTCTTAGTGGTACTGCGAGCTTTTCCTCCTGCTACGTACACCTTCCAAACCTTTTCACTGTGAATGTTCGTTTCAGCGCTGAATGACCTCATAGGTGCCAGCGCTTGGCCTTTGGCCTGGATTCTATATTCTATAGATTTCAAGGATTCCCAGGTCCCAGCAGTAGTCAGACCTTCAGTTCCTTAGAGACTTTCTGCTGAGTTGTATTGATTTCTTGCAGCAAAGCATATTGCGCAAAGCTGACTATTTGGTTTTGTTTGCTCCCGTTTGCTTTCTTAGGAAACGCTCGTTCATATAACAGTTATAAATCATTGTAGATAATTTATATAGGTCTATCCCAATTATCGTGAATAACTAAATATACTCAGCTTCCGTGTATGACATTCATTTATAATCTTCTAAGGTGGATCAGATTGTGATATGAGAACAGAAATGTACCTTAGTAATCTTTACCCACAATGCTGTTTAATTCACCCACAGGCTGTCAAAGTCATCCAGAGGGTGATATACAAATGCACAGGAAATGGCTAACTGGGAGTAAAATTTGGACACGTCTGCATCCTTTACATCAAGTTCATTTCACAAGATAACGACAGTCTCAGAGATAATAAAGCAACTGCCTTCTAACATTACTAAGAAAGAATAATTAAAATATATGAAACGAATGGTTGTCGATTAGGATTCCCTAGATGATATGAATATAATTTTAAAATATGCTCAAAGAATGACCGAATTCATCGCCGTTGAACAATATTAACCAGTTAAACAAGCTCTCCCCTAGATGCACAACTTTAACTTGCCATTTTCTCCTGTGCATCCGAAATCACTCGGAAGTTTTCTCTATTAATTTTATGCTTTTAATTTGATGACTATCTCTCGGAAAGCCGTGTACTACTGTTCACAGTTCCGTTACATTTTCTGTTGTAATACTTGGGAGACTAAGGTATTCTTACATACACCCTTGAAATGATATTGGCTGCTCATTCAAGGGTTGTCATAAAGCACAACAGCTGAGACTGGCGAGTTATGATTTTCTTAAATAAATGCTGACGTGAAATAATTCATAGTGCTCTGAAGATATATATATATATATATATATATATATATATATATATATATATATATATATATATATATATACTCATCCTAGTGACAGACGTATATGAAAAATTTCGGCCACCCCCTCCCTGGCAAAAAATAAATAAATAAATAAATAATAACTATTGTTAAGCAAGTTAGTGAACCTAGTAATGTAGTAATGGCATATTTATGTGAAAACATCATAATCTAAAAGACCTTGTTCTAGACGGTAGATTATGATACAAATTTACTTTTAAAGTATAGGTAAGGAAAATGCTCGAAATGTCCTCAGACAACTCACAGCATTTCTAACCAAGTTTCAGAATTTATCTTTGTTGAACAATCAGGTGAAAGCAGCAGTCAATTCTTAAATTTTGATGTGTTCTCATTCCCGTTGAGGAGGTCGAAGCAGGGAATCTCTGTATATATATATATATATATATATATATATATATATATATTATTACATACACACACAACTATATAATATTATTATATATATAATATATATACTATTTACACCTACAAACACACACATATATATATATATATATATATATATTATATATACACATACACACACTATATATATATATATATATATATATATATGTATATATATATTATATATATATATATATATTTGGCTCCACCTTGCCGGACTGATTAATTTAGTTGGAGCAGATAGTATTTTTCATGAACCTTCTGGAATGCTTCTTAGATCGACACAGGACCTCAATTACGATGACTTGACAGGCTGGAGTATTCTTGTCTAGACCTTGGTCTTCAGGAGGGGCTGTACGGGTCTGACTCACTTCAGAATTTTCTGACTTGCTTGAGGGCTTTCCTCGTTATGCGCTGATTGTCTTAGTTTTCATAGACTTTTAAGCGTTCGGTTGAAGTGAACCTTAGTATTAGCATCTTTTCCATCGGGTCTAATGGGAATTTCAGAATTTATATGGCTTAATGGCCACTTCAGATTGTAGGAGTGACTTGTATGTCTTGAAGGTGGTGCCTAAGGGCAGTTTCCTGCCACTGGAAGAGTGATACGGTTCGGTTTTCACTGACACTCCTATTAACTTTTACGGTTTGTCCTTCACTCATGCTTATTCTCTATGGTAGAACCCCTCCTAAGCGGAAATTATTGTGAGGATCCATAGGATGTAATAGAAAAAACATTCATCATATTGACTGAAGCTAAAAGTTATTTCTTGCAACACGATTATCTAAAGGCAAAAAAAAAAAAAATCACTGGGAACGTATGTAAAGAGATTTAGGTTGAGGATTATGCCTGGGTCACTGCCTGGCTTTTGACGTCAATGTATTATTTTAATAATGTCATTTGCTCTCTCTGATTATGCTAATTAAAAAATAAAGTGGAAAAGGAGTTTGCTGAAGGCAAGAATTGCAAAATTACTGTTTTCATTAAGCGCAAATGGGAAAATACTGGGAAAATACATATTTAATACAGCATAAAATGAACAACGAAATTTATTTGAATTCAAGTAAGGGAGGAAGGCACGTGTGGGTCTATATATATATACATATATATATATATATATATATATATATATATATATATATATATATATGTATGGATGTATATAAACTTCCACAGCATCAGCAGCTTCATACACTTATACTGCAAATTCACCAGCACTGTGTTGAACCGCCTTCCACTTAGTGTGCCATTCACCCCCTACTTGTATCCATTCTCATATTTCCTGGATATCAAGGCCCTTCCTTTCCAAGGCCACCATTATGCCATCTATCTAGCTGTTTTTAAGTCGTACACTCCTCCCTCCTCCAAACACCTTATTACCTTTCTGTGTATATCCACATTTCTCACCCTTTCAGTTGTTCTTACACTACATACCACCCAGTAAGTTTTTTTTAACAGATTCCGTGATTTTTCTTCCTTTCACTTTCAAAAGTCACTTCGTCTAGACCTTGACTTCCGTGGAAACAATTCAGGTCTCTTTGTAATCTCTTGCACACCACCTGCTGCCTTCCTTGCTTCACTTCTGTGACTAGCCCCCTTTTCTCTTACAGTCATTTATATCTACTTCTAAGTATATGCACGAAACGGCCGCTCTCTCTTCGAACGTTAAGTTTCCCTGAGTCTTTCAAATCAACAACTTATATTTTCGCCTCGCTTTTCAACATTCCATTTTTCCACCATTCGGACTGACATCAATATCTCCATCTGTTTTGTCTCCATTTGAACTTAGCCTTGCTTTTGCTCATATTTACTCTCAGCTTCGTAACAAATTTTTTAAAGAATTCAAGACTCGTTTTATTATCCCACAGCGTTGCACTTTCATTCGGCATCTCGCATCCCTTTCTACATAAAGATATCGAACAACCGTGGAGAAAAAATACACCCTTGTCTCAACCCCACTTTTGCACCAAATCATTTCCTTTCTCATGTACTACGTATTCTAACGCACCCACCACTTCATTCATAAAAGCTTCTAATCGCTGCTAATCACTCATAAATACTACGGAAAATTCGTCTCTGCAACTTCTTTCTTCCGTTCACATTCAGTATCCACACTTCAGATCCAGTGAGGAGAATTGGTGCAACAGTCAGTCCCATTGTGCGTACCAACCACACCTGGTTTCCTCAAATCTTTTGCTCACATCCTGCTGCCTATTTTGCTTCTCTTACTCTGTAGCTCACCTCTTCACACATCCTACTATTAAATGAGATCATTACTCTTAAATCCTTATAGGGTCCTGCTTCCAGTTTCTCCCGTGTATACTTATATTCACAGTTCTATCTTCTTGTTTCCCATTTAACCTCTTAACTGTAATCTTTCTCACGTCTACTCTCACTTTTCGTTTTCTATAAAAGAAAACTGACGAGATGGCTATTTTTCAGTCTTATCACATAATTGTACACACATCTACTGTCCTTCCTTTGATTGTTCGCGTTACTCCATCCATGAAAATATTAAAAAGACACAAAGGAATAACACATCAGTCTCGGGCTCCACTGTCAAACTTCTCACATGATTATTTCACAACAAATACTTGATCCACGTACCCTCTTCCCCAGTCGAAACCCTCGCTTGTTTCTTCAGTCAAACCTTTGCCCTTCTTCAAAAGAATAATTATTTTCCGTATATATATATATATATATATATATATATATATATATATATATATATATATATATATGTCTATACAGATATATATAATATACATGTATATTTTTATATATACCTATATATATATGTATATATATATGTAATACATATATAACACATATTAGCTGAAGCCACTGGGAAAATTTAAAAGAGAATAGATAGTGCCAAGTACTTTCGTGTATTTACATCTTTGTGCCCCGAAGATGTGTTAAATACACGAAAGGACTTGGCACTCTGTCTTTTCTTTTTTAAATTTTCCCAGTGGCTTCAGCTAATAAACAAAATCACGTGGTTTGTTTTGTGATGTCTAAATATAGCATACACATATATATACACAAATATATGTGTATATATATAAAACATGTATATGTATATATTCGAAAAATTTCTCCTGATTTTCCGCTCCATTTTCCTTCCACTAAATTTGTTGTTCTACATTAACGTTCTTTTACGCCTCTATCCATCGCTGTGGTCGATGGAATTTGTGTATGTGCGAAAGCTCACACATACACGAATTATATAAATATATATATATATATATATATATATATATATATATATATATATATATATATATATATATAATATATATATATATATATTTATATAATTCGTGTATGTGTGAGCTTTCGCACATACACAAATTCCATCGACCACAGCGATGGATAGAGGCGTAAAAGAACGTTAATGTAGAACAACGAATTTAGTGGAAGGAAAATGGAGTGGAAAATCAGGAGAAATGTTTCGAATACCTGCTAGATAAATTGGGCGTTTCCTAATAACACATTCTCTTTATGTTTTATTCCCCAAAGTTAAGTGAAATGGTCTTACCGGTGTCTGAAATGTTTTTGGTCGCGGAAAATAGAGTCATTTGACATACAGTTTGTGTGTGGGTTTGAGAGAGAGAGAGAGAGAGAGAGAGAGCCCTGATTGATTGATATGTGCTGTCGTCACAAAAATTTCAAGTCTTCGTCGTCAAAAAAAATGAATTTGGTAACAAAATATACGAGTTTATTGCTGAGAACCACAACAGTAATAGCAAAAGGAAAGAAGGAAAGGCTGAACACCCAAAACCTTCAACAATAAATATAACTTGAACTACATTTCACCACTTGAGCACCAATTTACTCAGTGTACCTGGGCAAAGGCGTTGACAGCAGATCTAAACTAACAGTCTGTAAATCTATGCCAGGACCCTTGTTTCATTTTCTTCTTCACTGCATTACTACGAAATGTGGTCTATTTTTCATATCCGTGTTAAAGTAGTATATATGGTTGAATAACAACTTGCCCTAAAGCTATACCTAAGATTTCAAACTTGCCAACGATAAACCTAACTGATTTACTGATTTATATAAGGATGGATTTGCTCGCAATAAAGAATGAAGTTTCGATATGTATAGTTGCAGTTGTGACACGCATGCCCGCCATTGGTCTTTTCTGTAAAAGAAAGCTGTCGTGCCGGCTTTTGTCTGTCCGTCCGCCCTCAGATCTTAAAGACTCCTGAGGCTAGAGGGCTGCAAATTGGTATGTTGATCATCCACCATCCAATCATCAAACATAACAAATTGCAGCCCTCTAGCCTCAGTAGTTTCTATTTTATTTAAGGTTTAATTTAGCCATGCTCTTCTGGCAGCACTATAGGTAGCAATAACATAGGCCACCACCGGACCGTGGCTGAGTTTCATGGGCCGCAGTGGTCATTATCATAGAGAATTTCATCAGCCATCAGTTACCAAATGGTCCAGTCAATGATCGCTCATACTAAGGTCTCCTGAGTGAGACGGAAATAATTTATTTTAAGGATGACTATCGGTGTATAATATATAATAACTCATTAACAGCAAAGAGAGCCCCATTAAATTTCCAGTTTTAGAGAAATGGCATTGTCGTTTTTTTTACTTGAATAATTCAAGTCGCAAACGTTTCTAAACCTGTTATCATTTTCTAACCATTTAACTAGCTGGGTTTACTCATAAGACATCGACAGGTTTCTGCTGCGAAGTGTGCCCTTTTCTAGTTTCAAGTTTACTGCTACTTTGTTTGGTGGGAGTTTTATTTTGGCTGCAACTGAAATGAGGTGGAATACTTTGCCAAGTGCATTTGTGAAGTCTGCCAGTTTTGAAGGGTATGAAGAAGATCTCTTTATACATAGATACTGCAATGGACGAAGAAAAATAAGCCAAAGAAAGGAATGAAACCAAAGTAAAGCAAACAAACTACAGTAGTAGTAGTAGAAGGAAACTTCAAACGGGAATGGTTTCAAGTATGTTTACCACAATTTTCTCCTTTTTTCTATAAATCTTTAGTTGGAACCCTTCCGGACAGTCAACAGAATATAAACCCAAGAGGGTTTATAGTTTGAAATACCCTTTGTACTGTAACGTTGTCATTGTTATACTTTGGTGTCGTTACTATCATTTGCTAATTTTTTCATCGTCCTTTGAACTATCTTTTTATAACAATATCTTCTTCACATTCCTCACTGATAAGCAGTTATTTTCTTATGTCAGTTGTGTGTATCGCTTTACTCACGAAGAAAAGGTTCTACGAAATGCAGTGGGTGTACAAGCGCCTCAGTGGCGTGGTCGGTATGGTGTTGGCGTACCACCTCGGTGGCCGCGAGTTCGATTCTCGGGCATGCCATTGAGGGGTGAGAGATGTGTATTTCTGGTGATAGAAGTTCACTCTCAACGTGGTTCGGAAGTCACGTAAAACCGTTGGTCCCGTTGCTGAATAACCACTGGTTCCATGCAACGTAAATACACCATACAAACAAGCAACGGGTCTACGGGGTTGGAGACGAAACAAACAAATTAATAAGAGCATCGGTTGCCCTTACTTTCCTCCTTGAACTGTAAATTGCAAAATTTTAGTTTGAAAAAAAGGAAACAACTTCAACAGCTAATGGACAGAGGATCTGATACCAAGGTGACATATTGCAACAAGACACTTCTTATATAAATAGGATTTTAAAAAATGCTTCTTTTAAGGTCAAGGTGAAATCAGAAGTCATATTGAAGGAGGACTATTTTGTTTATTTATTTATTTATTTTATGCGTCACCAAAAATGGAGGCATGGGCATTTGCAGCGTAAACCCCCAGTTGGTATTTTCGCTGACAATTGCAGGGCAATTTATCACTGCTGAAGTAATAAATTATTCTAAATTATGCGTCTTTGAACATTTTCGAAGTTCATAGACGTTATTTGCAGCACAGAAGTTTTTAAGAGTTCGCGGTTGTCACTGACACTGATTCTTCATTGACACGCAAGTTAATAATTTTGCGAATGCCAACATGTTTTTAGAAAAATTCCATTAGAAAAACACCGATCTTACTCAATGGGGTATAAATAAGAATCATTTATTTTCTTGAGCGCCTGTAAAACATGCTTCTAGATAATGCACCTACTTTTTATTGTTTTTTTCCCTTCAAGGATGACAAAAATGTCATCTGGCATCAGTTTAACGAAGCTTTAAGATGTAAAACCGGGGATGGAGGTAGCTGAGGGCATGAAAATAACATTTTTAGCACCTTAGGTGTCAGTGCACCTAAAGCGGTGCACTGTAGGCATTAATTCAGGTTCGTTGTAGCGTCCCCTCGGTCCCTAGCTGCAACCTCTTTCATTCCTTTTACTGTGAGGCCTTTCATATTTTCTTTCTTCCATCTTACTTTCCATCCTCTCCTAACAAATCATTCACGGTGCAACTACGAGGTTTTCCTTCACTTACACTTTTCAAACCATTTACTCTCAATTTCCGTTTCAGCGCTGAATGACCCCATTGGTCCCAGTGCTTGTACTTCGGCCAAAATTCCATATTCAATTCAACTCAGTACTGAGCCTTAGGGCATTGACCCTTTTGGGTGATAGTACAGGACGTTGAAGAAGTGAAATGGAATGCTACGTTCCATAGGGGCCAGCAGCATATTTTTCCAATGGGGTTATATATATATATTATATATATATATATATATATATATATATATATATATATATATATATATATATGTGTGTGTGTGTGTGTATATATATATATATATATATATATATATATATATATATATATATATATATATATATATATATATATATTGAATGCAGGGAATTGCGATGCCAATAATTCAAGTCAAGTAAGATGGGATCAAGAACAAAAGAATATACTGTAGATTAGATGGACAACAAAGTGATGTAGTTAAATGCAATACATATATAAATATATATATATATATATATATATATATATATAATATATATATATATGTATATATATATATATATATATATATATATATATATATATATATATATATACAATAATAATAGATAAAAAGAGCCCATAAAAACGCCATAATGTAGAGAGAAAAATACTATATATTTCAGAGACTGCTGTCTCTCTCTTCAGGTAGATGAATGAGAAAAGCTACAGAAAAGGTGGTATTTATAACAAGGTTCCATCCACAGGTAAGCCAATTTAGGTCACTCCCGCTGATAATCTTCCTTTAATCCTCTTAAGCGTTGGTTGAATGAAAACTTTGTCGATGACGTCTGAATCCCATGCTCCCTTTGAGATGTTCATTACCTGCCTCTGTTTAATCAAGGCTGATTCCATCATTTGACTCTTGTACCGGCAATTGCTGCTATAAATTATATGTGACAATTTCCAGTTTATTCTGTGGTTATGTTCATTTATATGGTTGAAAATAGCTGAGTTCTGTTGTCCTTACCTAATTGACCGTTTATGTTGTATTAATCTCTGGGGAAGTGATTTTCCTGTAAATCCAATATAAGATTGGTCACAGTCCAGGCATGGGATTTCGTAAACGCCTGTGTCTTTGGGGATGTCTTTTGTTGGACGTTAATCAGGGATTTGGGTAAGGTGTTTGGGTAAGTAAATGCAAAAGAGTTAGATTTTCCGAGGGTCTGGGTCACTGCCTTAATCCTGTCTAGGTGTGGAATTTTTATTCTATTTTATTGTTGGGTGTCTCTCTGGTCTTGTCTTGAGGGGGTCGGTAGAAAATTACGTTTACTTTGTGAATTGCTTTCTCAATTATATGGTCAGGATACTTTAAAGACGAAAGCTACTTACGAATTGGTTCAAATTCTTTTTCCAGGAAATCGGGGGAACAAATTCGTAAGGCTCTTAAGAATAGGTTGCTGGCTACGCCTATCTTGATAGGAGTGTCGTGATAGCTAAAGTAGTGAATGTATGAAAGTGAGAACGTTGGTTTTCTGTATATGGTAAATATGTATTCTGTCGTGTCTCTGATTATTAAAACATCAAGAAAAGGAATCTTGTTATCTGTTTCCCATTCAACTTTAAATTTGATGCTGGGCACTATTGCGTTTAATTTTGAAAGGAATTCATTAAAATTGCCCCATCTATTATCCCAAAATGTTAGAATATCATCTACATAATATGTAGATGATATTCTAACATTTTGGGATAATAGATGGGGCAATTTTAATTAAAAAACATGCTGTGGATGAGATATTATCTCATCCACAGCATGTTTTTTATTTTATTTTATTGCATTTATCACTGTAGTTTCAAAGCATTCTATGTACAAAATGGTTAAAACAGGACTTGAAGGACTACCCATACTACACCCGAATTTTTGTAATAGAATGATTCCCCGAATGAAAATACGCCATTAGATACACATAATTCAACTAACTTTACTATTATGTCAAGCGCCAATGGGAAATTATCTGAATAGGGGGATAATTTTTCCCTCAAAAACTGAAGAACGTCCTGTACTGGTACTTTTGAGATTAGGGAATCTACGTCAAGGCTTAAAAGTTTTACTTTGGGAAGTGGTATATGTGCTTCTCTGAATTTGTGACAAAAGTCTTCCGAATGTTTAATGTGACTGGGAGAAAAATGCCTAAAAAAAAGGAGAAAGGAGACCAGCTAACCATTTAGAAATTTTGTAATTGAAAGCTCCAGCACATGAAACGATGAGTCTGAATGGAAGATTGTCTTTGTGAGTTTTGGGAAGGCCATAAAAGTAGGGTAGTTTAGGATTAATTATTTTAAATTTCTCTAATAGTTCAATGCTCTTTTTGTCTTGGCCAATTAATCTTACTTTCCGAAAAAATTCTGTGGGGACGTTTTGGAGGGGATTTTTCGTAAGTTTGTCGTAAGTGTTTGTGTCGCTAAGAGTTGGTTAGTTAGGTATGGACAACAGAACTCGGCTATTTTCAACCATATAAATGAACTTAAACACAGAATAAACTGGAATTTGTCACGTATAATTTATAGCAGCAATTGCCGGTACAAGAGTCAAATGATGGAATCGGCTTTGATTAAACAGAGGCAGGTAATGAACGTCTCAAAGTGAGCATGGGATTCAGGTGTCTTCGGCAAAGTTTTCATTCAACCAACGCTTAAGAGGATTAAAGGAAGATTATCAGCGGGAGTGACCTAAATTGGCTTACCTGTGGATGGACCTCTTGGTATTGATGTAAGTGTTTACATAATAAAAATATGGAATGTTAGTCCATATATATAAAAGTCTAAAACTAAAGAGGTCAACCAGATTGCTTGCAGGAATGTGATCAGACTAGAGACGCTAAAGATGACGTATACAATAAGTATGTAGGCTAAGATAACATGCCGTCACCTGTAGTCATTCAATTGTTTATAAACATTAGTCCAAGCTCCCTGCTTGAGACAACTACCCCGACCTATTATTCAAACGGCCTACGTGATCTCTAGCGTGTCTCATTTGATTGTGTGTTCGTATGAAACTATGTCATTGTATGTATGTTCATATGTTCGAACTACTGTCTGTTCCTTCATAACTTGTAACAGAGATGGTAGACAGGCAGAACAGAGTTAGTGATCGTCATTAGAAGACCTGTACCTCTTTACCTAAGCTTTATCATGTAGAGGAATAGGATTAGCCATTATCATTGGCAGAAGCGATCAAGCTATCGTTATTAGAAGACTTGTACAATCATACCTGATCTTCACCATGTAAAACTTCAGAAGAATATATAATTTTTTATACTTAGTGTTTTCTACAAGAACCTCACCGAACCATGAGTTTAACACATCGTCGTAAAGATAATACCGACTTCGTAAGTGATCTACAAAACCCCAGACACTCCATTGAAGATGGAAGTGCAATACCAACCGACTTAGCGTATAGATTATCGCTAGTCTAACATTACCTCATAGGGCGCCTTATCATACAAGGCACAAGCCCTAATATTGGTGGCCAGCGTACCAGAAGAACTCTACAACGTCCTACGAAGAAAAAACCAGAATAATAAATCATGTATCATAAGAAGTCAACGACGACGGAAGCAGCAGATTCTTCAAGCAACCTAGTATCATCGTTAGTGAGCGACTTCAGAAAACAATAAGAACTCTTCAACGACGACGGAAGCAACAGATTCTTCAAGCAACTTAGTAACATTGTTTAGTGAATAACTTCAAGAAACAAAACCGACGTGTCTTTTTCCTACGACATCGCAAGCTCCGTCTCTCATTAGAATCATTCAAGAACACATCGTTAGTGAGCGTTTCCGGCACTCCAAGAAACAAACCGAACACGTCTGCAGCATCGGATCTTTCAAGGGCTCGAATCATCGAAACAACGCGCACGGGAGAAACTGAAGCCAAACGAGGTCATCCGCTAAATAGAGAAGGAGGACCAAGGCCGTGTGTCGTTATAGGAACACCGTGACTTCCCACAAAAGCAAGCTAAGTACAATTTTTTATTCATTTGGAGTAACTTTGAGTGTTTCCTTTGCAGGTCGAATTTCGTTATTCCTGTGGCTGAAGTTACGAGACATTCTTAATCTTACTTTTTTACAGAAATTATCTACATCATTGAGATTTCGCTACTGCCAGTTTTTTTATCTTTGAGTGTCTGTTTCCAGAAGTTCTACTGAAATATCATAATCATATACTATGTTAATTTTATCATTTTGGGTGATTATTAATCCCTTACGTAACAAATCATATTAAACAGTGAATATGCGTTTACGCAGTGGACGTCTGTATTTATACAGATGCATGGATAGGGTCGTTAAGCACCGTAGTGATTAGAAAACACACAAAAAACAAGTGGAACACCCGTACAAATCTATATAAATTAGAGGTAACACTATTTCGGGTCATGACAATAAATGCTCCTTTGCAAAGTCCCGATCGCAGTTTTAGCCTTGAGTTTTTTGAGTTATATAAAATACCGAACCTCAATGACTCAACTCAACTTTAAAAATATGGCTGGATTGCAAGGAATAACATGTCTGTAAAAAACTTTCATCAGGCTAAATGCGCTGACCAGGATCCCTCACTATTTCAAATTTTAGCAAAGAATGAAGTACAAACAGTTAATATTGTATGCAGTAGTGATAACTTGTCTTATTAGTAATCGCTCAGTTCCTAATAGTTCGTCATTCATTGCTTTATACGTAACCAGCAACATAATGCTAAAAACACACAATACGTTGCCGATGGTAATAAAGAGAAGGATCCTAATTATTACAAAAAGAAATAGAAACAGTAGCCCGTTCAGAATCAAACAAGCAAACTCGGTGACTGTGTCACCTAGTCAAGCGGTCAAGGTCAGTAGTAAAAAAACTGCCGAAGTGTTCAAAGCATAGCAAATTCCACACAATAAGCGACTCTAGCAGAGTGGGGAAAAGCGATGTTGGTTCATACATGCCCATATCTTTTTGAATTAAAAAGGATTTTTCCTATGAAACACACGACCGTATAAAGTAATCAGAGCAGGTTTTCGTTTTTTTTTTTTAATACGTAAGTTATTATAAGTAGTGGTGGATAAAGCCCGACTGTACGCGCCGTAAAAATTAGAATATCTTGTTTATTTCTTTAGTAGACGTAATATCCTGTATTTACGGACTCACCGTCTGTTGTTCGAACTTCTCTAATGAGAAGTCCGGATAAGCGAGCGCTTACAGATACCTCTATAGTTATAAAAAACGTTGATCTGTATGTAGTGTAATTGTAAGATCCATCTAGGGGTATACAAAATATTATCTTACATCCTGCAAAATAAGGCGTGTTTATCAAAGGGAAATCCTATAAACCTTCAAACATATTAAAATCCGTTTGAACAAAAATGAGACAGTTAATCAAATAATAACTTATATAAAGGAACTATACATTTGTCTCATAAATCGTAACATTGTTCAAATGACCCAACAGAATTCTCCCACAACCGCAGTCGCACTTTGCACGCAAAATCTCGAGAAGCATGCACCCTCGAATGCCTTAGTGCGTGTAAAAAGACTTTGCTGGGAAATGAAATTTTAATCCTTCCCGACACTCTGAAATATAACGATTTCCGCGAACAAAGCCCTAAAAGTATACATATCGTGGATACAGAAGTTATAAATATCGCATTTTTTATTGTTGCTAATTTTTAATCCCGCCCAACCAGTCGTGGATGAATCTCTCTGATAATCTATCTAAAGTAATATCCGTAAAGTCATTCAAGCAGAGGTGATTCAGCAGAAATTTTTTTTATCTTTTACCTGAATACCAGGAAGTTTCTACACTGGCGAGTGATCTCTGGAAAAAAACGGATGTAATTTAACACAAAATACGGTCTAAGGACAAACATAAAGCTATTTACGTACCTTCGTATAGATTCTCAATGAAATTTCAAAATAGAGATAAATGACGAAGTTGAAAAATGTTAGTAATAGGAGTCATTAGGAAATCAAATAAGCCCATATAATTTTTCCTCAAACGTCATGCCATAAAAGATCGGACTTGGCGTATCTGCGTAGATTTCTGTCGCTTAAACAAGGAAACGAGTTCCGATAGTTCCAGTGCGATGTACCGACGACATCTTATCTCTGTTAGGTTAGAATAAATTTTTTTTCACCAACTTGGACTTACTTTAAAAGCTTTTACCAGATACCATTACCTAAGTGATTGTACCTCATACACCGTTTTCAGCACACTCAGGGGACATTATCAATTTTTACGTATGCCTCCGGCTTACGTTGCGCCCCAATTACAATAAAGTGTTTGGAGACTTTTAAGGGATACCCTACATGCCTATTGGTTGGTCTTATAATCTTTTCTAATACCTTAGAAGTACATTCACACAAACTAGAGCTAGTGCTACAGAGACAAAGACAAATAATCTCAGAGTAAAATATCTAAATGTGAGTTTTTAAAAACCGAACATGTTTATCTAGGTTTTATGTGTCTAGTCAAGGTCTTAAAAGTAGTCCATGGTAAGGTGTCGGCTATTCATAACTTTCCGGTACTTATTAACGTAAAAGGGGGATACAGCACTTTTGCGCTGTAGTGGGTATTACAATCGTATGTAAATATGTAACTCTTCAATCATGACAGCTCCTTTAACAGATCTTACGAAGAAGAGCGTAGATTTATTATGGTCTAAAAAGCATCAACAGGCGTTCGATATCTTAAAAGCGGAATAATGCAGCTCACCTAACTTAAAAAAATCCCTGATTTAAATAAGGAATTTTTTTTTTATTGCAACAGACGCCTCAGACCAAGGGGTAAGAGGGTATTACTTCAGTAATATGATAAACAGTTCTTTCCTATAGCTTTTTATTCACGTAAACTAAAGCCCTCTGAAAGTAAATATGCAGTAATAGCAAGGAAGGGCTAGGTATCTTTAACTCACTAGTACATTTTAAGTTCATAATCTATGGCTATCCTGATAAAGTCCTTACCGAACATGAGTCCTTTACCGAGTTTTTCAAAGGCTTTAATCACAGTCCAAAAGGAACTCGGTGACAAATGATCATTCAGGTCTTTGGAGCCAAGATAAGATATCTACCTGGGAAAGCAATTATCATAGCTGACGCATTATCCCGCAAATCCCGCACCATACTGCAAAGAACCATTAATTAGACTAAAAAATATAGAAATATCCGTGCCTATTGTTAAAACCGTATCTAAACAAGAAAATTCCTTAAACCAAGAGATCGCGAGCATTGAATATCTGGGTCGGAGCGCAGAACTGTTACAAACTGAACAAAGCAAGAGTCAGCAGCAATAAGCAAAATAATAAACACTTCGAACGAAAACAGGGTCAGCAGCAGCTAAGCAAAAAACAATAAAACACTTCGAACGAAACAGGGTCAGCGGCTAAGCAAAAACAATACACACTTAGAGCAGAAACCCTAAAGCAAAAGTATATTTATAGTATGTGTATCAGAATAATGTAATCAAATGTAATATTATATGTAGGTCTGTGACAAGGAAAACCCGAAGAACACAGCAGATGACTAACGACCAGGTAGTAGTAATAATCTCTCTCATACCAATCGTCATAAACTGGTTGCATTCCGTCATCCAGGGTTCCCTCCAATGTCACAGAAAGCCAAATCACTGTTTTACTGGCCTACAATGCTTACAGATATAAAAAGCACATAACTAATTGTAACACGTGTCATGAAAACAAGGGATACACTAAGACACCTGTCAGTTTAAGGGCCTATCCTGTGCCAAATCAATCCTTGAAAGAATATACGTAGAATTATTAACAGAATTACGAGTCTGACAGAGAATATAAACACTTCTTAGTGTTAATAGTTCCTTGACACGTTATATAGAATTAATAGCACTAAAAACAAACACCGCAATTGAGTGCGTTACGAATATTTATGAGTGCTAAATCAGTAAATATGGAATTCAACACATAATAATCTGTGACTCGGGTGGTGTAAATCAATAATAATCTCCTTAACACGTGGTGTGAATTCCTTTCCATTAAGAAAACCAATAATATATTTTATCACCCAGAGTCAATCGGTTTGGTTTGGTAGAATAACGGATAATTAAATAGGAAGTGCCAATGTCTTACGAGTTACTACTCGTGATGTTGGATCCGAACTGGATTATAGCGGTTCTCGCGGTTTTAAATACCTTTATCATTTATATCTTGTATCTATAGAATTGATGCCGCAAGTAGCCTTATACGGTACGCCGCTAGAACACTTTTCCACATATTCAAGCCAACCATTAATTTATCAAAGATATATAAAAAAATATATAAATAAATAAATATAAAAAATAAAATAAATATGGATACAAGTGGAGTCAATATAATACACTCCGTAAGAAGTCGGAAGGGTTACAAATTATAATAAAAAAGGAATCACGATAAAATCAATAAGCAAAACGAATAACCATAGATAATTAAATATCCAAATATATATGCGTAAAGATTTGAACTCTAACTTAACGCTTTAGTAATGACAAATAAGCTAAAAGTTCAAACACATATCAAAACCTACTGACATATTGTCTGTCCCGGTGATTTATATTCGTAGTCAATGAAAAAAAAAAAAAATTAAATAAATAAATAAAAAAATAAATAAAATAATAAATAAAATAAAATAAAATAAAATAAAAGAGATTTTAAAGTCAGGAAGTCTAGAAGTGAAAATGTTATCTATGGAATAATCCTATATGAATCTTATACAGGGCTAATAATATATATAGAATTTGTATGGAAATTTCCTTTTCATTAGTTTCAATAAGGAATATTTAATTTACCATGATCATGCAGTTTTCCAACATGAAACTAATATATTGTTCAATTTTGGTACTGTTTTTTTTTTTCAGACATTCTTCTCATGCGGGTGGAGAATTAAAACACTAAAATATCATTTGAAAATACTAAAGTCGTATCTCTTACAGCAAGTAACGTAACTCTTAGCTGGCTGAGAGCAATCTCCTGCCAAGTGACGACGTCATCATTGCCGTATCAGCATTTGTTCCTTTTAACCTCAATAATCTGCTTACACAGGCTTCATCTGTGTGTCGTCTCTGCTTGCAAAAGCAGATTGACCGGAGAAAGGAATGCTTAGTTCATGAACTTCACATATCATACAAGGCACAAGCCCTATATAAATACCACCATTTTCTGTAACTTTTCTCATTCATCTACCTGAAGAGGGAGACAGCAGTCTCTGTAATATAGTATTTTTCTCTCTATATTTTGGCGTTTTTATGGGCTCCTTTTATTTGATGGAATTCTGTTGTAACAGAACATTTTTACCAGTCATATATATATATATATATATATATATATATATATATATATATATATATATATATATATTATATATGCTATTGCTACGTCTATAGAACGCCTCGCCTTCCCAGCAGAGTTTTAGTTATATTTAATTATAAAAGTCGCAGCCATGCCTTCTGAAGCGACTGTTGTTGGGAGAGTGGGTATGCCGTAGGACTGATATTTCCGGTCTGACGGAAGCTTAGGGTAAGAGAGGCAGGTCACAAGAGTAGCTAGGCTTCGAGATGGATTTTAGGGACTTCTACAATAAGACCTATTTTCCTTCCCAATTTGCTGGCGTTGTGTTTACCACCTTTCAGGCAATGCTCGAGGCGGTTTTTGGAAGCCCCCGTGATTCGAAACCAAGCAGTATCGCTCTCAGTCGGCTGCGAGACGTGATCTCGGACGGAGGTCAAATTGCCAGCCTCCAAAATTAGGCCTACCCACGTCGTGCTGGTGGACACGAACCCCAGACCTGAACAGAGGTCAGGCCGCATTCTTCTACAAGGATACACAGAATATTGCATAAAGGTACGTCTGAAAGTGTAAACTTCAACCCAGCACCTTTTACTACCATACGACTCTTGCTAAATTCATTTTCAATTCTCATTTTTACCCCTTCTACATCAGAAGCCCTTTGTCCTCATCGGGCCACGTGCTCCCCTTTGTGACTTGTTAAAGACCTAGTTTTCGTGCATACCTCAGTGAACCATTCGAGTTTACCTTCCCCAATGTTAGAGAATTAATCAGCCTTAATCAAAGCAAGAAGTCATTTTTCCTTTTATCTCGTTTAATCTGGGATTCTTTTCCAGATTCCATGAGTCACGTGCCGTCTCTGCCCGCAAGTGTGCATTAACCCAAGTGAATGAAAATCAGCTTGAATTGAATGAGACTATAAGCCCCAACGTGGGGGCCAATATCATTTAACTTTTCTCCAGGCCAGCACGGGCCTTTCTGTAAATAAATAGTTTTAAAGTAACGAGCTGAGTTTTCTGGCGACCTTCCCTCTAAAGAAAGTTTACGGTAAGTTCAAGCAATTCCCTCTTGAAATCCCTAAATTACTTCCGTTTACGTATCTAGTCTCTCACAACAAGGCCCTATATACGTATATATATATATATATATATATATATATATATAATTTTTTCCAGGATTTCGGAGGGGGTTCAAGCGGTCCCCTTTGCGGGCGCCCATGCTACACTCCCATCTAATTCCGATGAGCGTGAACCGCTTCAGATTTAGCGTGATAACGTGGCAAGCTATTATGAAAGAAACGAATCTGTTGTTTTGGTGTCGCCTTTCAGTCCTGAAAGAGTAGAAAAGACTGCTGCGTGTCAGTAATGTTCAGTGATGTCATATAGACTCTTACTATAGTAGTAGATTCACATCAACCGTGCATTTGATGTCTAGGCCAGTCCCTTACGACGCTCCTGATTGGGTGTTGATAAGCCAATCACAGGGCTGGAAACTCTCAGTCGTTCTCGAGAGTTCACATGAGATGGATCAATGTTCCATCTCTCCTGAGGGAGACGTCTTTCAAAAGTATCCCTCAGGAGAGATGGAAGAAACATCCTGCCACTGTGAACTCTATCGAGAGACTGAGAGTTTCCAGCCCTGTGATTGGCTTATCAACAGCAAATCAGGAGCGTCGTAAGGGACAGGCCTAGACATCAAATGCACGGTTGGTGCGAGTTTACTATAACTATGTTTAGCCGCCTCAAAGAATTTGAAATGGATCCTTTTCTAAGTGGTGCACTCTTGGTGGTATAGCTGATAGAGGATGCTAAATGCTACTTGAATGTATCGCTCAATTGGGATGCTTCAGTATTCGAAACTAAACATCTGGATTTGCTTTCCTTTTAATTACAAAACAAACATGTCTGGCTATACCCTGTTGACAAGTTCTCAAGTCAGTTTGTCCTTCAATTTATATTAATTTGACGAAACTTCTAAAAAACGTTTCCAGCAGGATAGAAATATGACACCGAATAGCAAATCAATGAACTTAGCTCACATCCATGGTGAGCTGCGTAAACCAGCAGATGCTTCTATTATTATCTGATTCATTTGTAAAGTTAAATTCTTTTTACGAAAGGCAACTAACTTATCTGAGTTTTACTTCTGAAAAGTGCTTCAGTATTCTGGAGTCTATACTATTTCACGGCACATTCATTTATAACGGCCTCCTCACCAGCGGTGCAAAAGATGGTAGGTTGCATCTGTCCTCCAATTTATTTCAGAACTGAGCCCTTTTGACTTTAAATTTTTGTTTAGATCTGTCTATGGCCTCAGTGCAAGAACAAGGGCAGAGAGACGAGAGACTCCCAGATAAAAGTTCAGAGAGACAACGGCGTTGCCCATTTCCGTTTGCTTTTATGAATGAACAAATGCGTGCGTACAGTTATTCCAAGGGTCACACTAATGCTGAATAACAGAACGTCACGATGACAGTCAGTGTCCCCCACATAATTGCATATGAAAATATTCTGAAAATTTTTGTTAGGTTCATAATGGATTCACTGCTGCGTACTGAACATATTTTTAAAATAAATAGATTGCAGTGGGCCCACACAAAGTCTTCAGTGTATGAATAGAAGCACTGGAATACTCAATATATATGAAAATATTTTAGGCACTCGAATTCTACCCACGCTTGGCTTCAGCATTCAAGCGGATGGCTCAGAAGAGCGGGAGGAGGAGCCACTGCTCGTGGGACAAGGCGAAGCGGTTGCGTGAAAACTACCTGGCGAGAGGCGTCTGCCTCGAGTCGTAATCTTGAAGCTCCTGCCCTGTAACATTCGTGATGGAGGTTTCACTTGGCACTCGGCTTGATATCGCTGTTTTTTTTTTTATATAATGAGCGTTCATCTCTTGCCAAATTTGGATGCGAGTTTACAAAATTTCACTCTTGAGCATAGACGATCATTTGGTAAATTTTTTCAACGGCAGGGTTTTTTCAAAAGCATATGATAAACCAAACGAGAAATTTTAACTTTTGATATTTTGCAAAATCATCTTTGAATGGAGGAAGGCTTTATGCTTCCGGTTACGTGTCGTGGGAATAGTGCTAAACTAAACAGGTGGTCATAATTCGCTTCTAGTGTGATATATCGTCTTTAGTCTCAGTTCCTTTGCAAGTGGGGCAAAAGGCGGAATCGTACGTGTATGTTAGGCGTCGGTGGTGTCAGATGCTAAAGACTCAACCTCAGGATTTTTGACAGCTGAATTTGTCTCTATAAAGGCAAGAGAGTATGTTGTATTTTAAAGATCTGATGCCCCTGCAAACAATCGACCCACCTCCCGCCCCCCCACCACACACGCATGATATATATATATATATATATATATATATATATATATATATATATATATATATATATATATATATCTAGCATTAAATACATTTAATGCATATAAGACAGACTGACCAAGATATGCCCATACCTGTTTTTTAATCATAGTTGAAAGCAACATATTGGGTAGGGTGTCAAAGCAGATGACACATTCTTGTGTCAATCACTAGTTAGGTGTTAACGTCAGTATTGAGTAAAAGAAAAAAAAATCTGTATGCAATCACTAGTCAGTCTTGTGATAGTGAGATATGGTCAGAGGCACAAATTAGACATCTGGAACACCAACCAAAATCAGTTGCAATTTTACTAGAATTTGGATTTTAGCCTTGTAAGCAGCCATGATAGACAATCGATGAATTCTGTCCACGCAAGGGAGTTTAAATACAGAAAAAGCTTAAGGCCAAGGACCTAGAATCTAGACATCCATTACTATGTCCAGTGGTGATGCAGTTGAGTGTGCGGAAAGGACCCTGCCAGCCTGCCAAGGATCGAGATGGTTTCGCTGCTCTGTTGCTCCCACTGGAAAAACGGGGAAGGCTACGGCAGACCTAAAGACAGACTTTAAGTCTAAGATAGATTAATAAGATAAGGTTCAAATAATACTCAGAAAGTCTAATATAGAATAATAAGAGAATATAGAATAATAAGAGAAGGTTCAAATAACACTCAGAAAGCCTAAGATAGAATAACAAGATAAGGTTCAAATGACGCTCAGAAAGTCTAAGATAGAATAATAAGATTAATGTTCAAATAACACTCAGAAAATCTAAGATAGAATAATTAGATAAGGTTCAAATAATGCTCAGAGGGTCTAAGATAGCATAATAAGATTAATGTTCAAATAACACTTAGAAAATCTAAGATGGAATAATAAGATAAGGTTCAAATAACACTCAGAAAGTCTAAGATTGAATAATAAGATAAAGGTTCAAATAACACTCAGAAAGTCTAAGATTGAATAATAAGATAAAGGTTCAAATAACACTCAGAAAGTCTAAGATAGAATAATAAGATAGGGTTCAAATAACACTCAGAAAGGCTAATATGGAATACTAAGATAAGGTTCAAATAAAGCTCAGAAAGGCTAAGATAGATTACTAAGATAAGGTTCAAATTACACTTAGACTCATTTTAGAGGCAGTGAGATGCTGCTTTGGCAGTTTTGGCACTGAAAATTCCCTAATTACCAACAGTGAGTTAGTATGTTTGAATTATACATTTGATTGATAAAGAAAATCATTTGAAAATAATTGTCAATCTGAAAAACTAAAGGTTTTGCGAAAACATTTATACCTTTACTTGAAGACCATTATAATACATTTCTCATTATGGTTCCATGTCTCATGTTGACATATTAAGGAACATTAGAATGTAGCATAGAAATTGATTCTGTCCTGTCTACACGGCGAGAATGCAGTCCTTCGAAGGGAAATATTATTTAGTAAAACCCAAGATCCCCAGGCTGTAGTACTGGAGGTCTGACTATCCGATAGACCTTCATTGAACCCAGTCAATTGGATGAATCGGGTGTTGGAGTATGAGGTGCTACGAGCAACTTTATTAAGCATGAAGGCGAGAGAAGGGTGTGTTAATTGCTGTTGTGGATGAAAGGCTCTTTTAATGCAGATATTCTAATTTGGTAAAGAAATTGCGTCAATTGTCGTGGACTGCTTTAGTGCATGACGCCGAGAGGGTGATGTCATTGCTTTCACTTCCTCTTCCAACGAACTTATGCTGAACTATAAATGATACGTCATTGTGAATCATAAAACGACTCCACGGTCTTCCAGTAATTCGTGATCGTTAATCTTATTCCTTTGATGTATTTTATTTGCTTCTTTCTATTTTTTTAATTACACCAAATCGTTACAGATGTCAGCTTCAGTTCTCCCTGTTCTGGTTGTCGATTTCTTTTGCCGCTCGAAATTCTGTCAAAAATGATATTTCCCTGTGATCTTGGTCCGTTGGTGACGAAGACAAGAAGAATATAAGCATCTTTTTCGTACCCCAGCTAAAATTAGCGAGTTTCTATCGCATGCGTTCTCTGGCTATTGGTTTTCAGAATTGGTCTGAATCTCCAAGTTGAGTTTGACAGTCCGTTTGACAGCTGACCTTTACAATAGACTATGGATATGACGCTTTTATTTATCTACTGTTTCCTTGTCTTTGGCCTTCAACATGATTCCTTTCCGTAGAGTATTTCCTTAATATTTTTTTGTTTCTTTTTATTAGCTGCATTTATTTCTCTTCTCTTTTATTTACACTTTAGTTTGCTATGTAGATAAAAATTGTTCGGTACTTCACCTAACCATCTGGTGGATATTTTCAGACTGGGACCCATCCGACCCAATGGCATATATTGATCATTTGGTATGAAGACTTAGTGCTAATTTAATCTTACTTTTGGGGGAAAGATTATTAACTAACTAATACCATGAACAGTAATGGGTTTAGGCAATAGGTGGTGCATCTAAAAGTCTTTATTTAATTATTTTGGTCCATATATTCTCTGTCTTTTTTAGTTACTTTTCCCTGTATCTTTTGAAAGCTTCAACATATGTTTCCAGCTTACTGTTTTTTCTTCTGTTAACGGGGTATCAGTTTTTGGTGTCTAATGTCTGTGAGGTCTTCAGTTTTGGATTAAATCCTATGTTTCATCTGTGAAGACAACACCATCACAAGATTTTTGAGAAAATGTTGCTTCTCAGGCTGGTAGGGTGGTAAAGTAAGAGCTGTTTCCGAGCGATACTTCATTGATCAGCTGTTAACTTGCGCTTCGATTTTTATTTGAAGATGATGCCCTTGCAGGAAGACGAATCAGTTTAAAGCTTATAGTTCAATAAAGTAAATGATAGTATTTTTTTCTTGAGAAAGAATGGGTATTGAGTGGTCTGTTCTTCTTTCCCACCGTTATCCCTACATTAAGGGGTCGGTTGTCTGATGCGCCATCTCCATTGCATGCATCAGGCATGGTTCATTGTTTGGCAAATGGGTTTTTACGACCGCATGCCCTTGCTGTCATCAACCACAGTTATTGGCGATGGGCCTCGTCTTTGACTAAAAAAGTCACCTGCAAGGCAGGAGTTTCCACAGTTATTGGTAGTGGGCCTAGCCTTTTACTAAAAAGTAAGACTGCAAGGCAGCAGCAGTTTCCATAGTTGTTGGCGGTGGGCCTAGCCTTTTACTAAAAAGTAAGACTGCAGAGCAGCAGTTGTCCTTTTATTTCGCCTTTTACGACACAGAGGGCCTACGGTGGCAGTATTCTTACACCCCTACCACACGGATATTGAGTGGTCTGTTACTGTGTAGCAAAGAATAATGTTAAGTATATTATTATTACTGTTTTTGTTAAGTGTTGCAATATCCGATCTTTCTTATGCCCCAAACCACAGCTCCCTTCATTTCAGTAGAAAAGGGTTATTAAAACTCAAAACATGTTGGTGATTTTTAGAAAATAAAAAAGTGACATTAGAATATAACACAGTTCAAAGCAGTTGCATAATTGGAAAGAAGAGCCACATAAGGTAAAATATCTCTCAGTAATTAATGAAGACAGTCCAGACAGTGCAGTGAGAACTGCCTATGCTACTACAGCTTTAAATTCTTAGTCTTAGGTAAGTTGTTACACTACAGTTTTCTTCATTGTACCTGATGCATGAGGGTTTAGTTATCCAGTCTAGGTTCATGGTGCTTTTAAATAATGATTTAGTGTTCTATTGAAGGTTCACATACTTTCACATGTAGGTGTAGTCCTCCACTGAAGTTAAGGGAGCAATTATGAGGGTGTGATACCTTTGAATAGTTGGTCTGTATCATCTACATCAGTCACAAATGATTCTGAAGTATCCTTAAACTTCGTTTGTTCGTTTGAGCGTGAGGGTGAAGTTTAGGCTAAAGAGACTAGGGTGCACTGCCATTGCCTTCTGGAAGACTCTCTGTTGTAAAGGTTAGGGTACCTTTCCTCGATGAAAAACGGCAACATTTTGGACATATTTGGTGGCCAGAAGAGGATTACAAATCTATTATGGCAGTGAACCTGTTCTTCGGCTATCCTGATTTATCTTGCCAATGAAGTTCAATGTTGTAACTTCATATTAAGCTGTATATGGATCCAGTTTATGCCATTTATTTAGGTAACACCATAGTCTCCATTCTTTAGTATAAGGCAGTGATTCTAAAACTTGGGGGCATGCCCCTCTTGGGGGACGCCAGAAGCTTCCAAGGGGTGCGCAAGAACGGTTATCAGATGGTGCCTATTATTTTTCAATTTGTGATGTTAATTGAAAAATTGCCAAAAACATTATCAGGGCTTCCATACGCTTTCTAGTTATTATCTCAAAACATGCCAAAATTTCAAAATATAAGTAAATTAACATTTCAAATCTTGTTTACGATTAGTATACAAATGGACAACATAGTTTATAGTTTATAGCTGGCAAAACTTTCAGGGGTGGGTGGGCGTGGGATCTATACATAAAGCAGAGGGGGGCCACACGGCAATAAAGTTTAAAAACCACTGGTATGAGGGTTTCAGAAATTAGCCCTTGTTCTGGGTTTCCCTAAGTGAATGATGAAACAGTTGTGCTGAAACTTTGATAATATTTTAATTAATGTACCGTGCTGCCATTCAAATGCTACTGTTCAATTCATTAAGTTAATTCTAGCTATTTTTTACGTAGGCATTATTTATTTAGGGGATCCCTAAGTACATGTTACTAGAATAAATTTGACCAGTCAATTTTGCCCGTGAGTTATAAGATTTAACCTTGATATTCACAATGCTCTCTTCAATGGTTTGCAGTTAAATTCAAATTAACGTTTTGTTACCCCGAGAGGTCCGCTTCAGGTTCGATAATATAATAAACAAAAAGAATTCAACACCAACAGTTGAAACTCAGGATACAAATATAGAAAGAAACTCAAACAGAACAAAGGTTTATTTACAAGCTTACTAACAAAGATAAATGCAGAATGGTTTCTCCTATTTACATAACAAAAGTAAAATCTTACACTGCATGAACTGGGGAAACAGTGAGGTAATGAAAATACTTGCTAATAAGTTTTGCAGCTGTGAAATCAATCCTCTAAGCGACGACTTCACAAAGGAGAACTATAACTTCAGACGTCTTCTTGACACCGTACTGCAGAAAACAAAGTCTATTCTTGATACTCGAAGGGCAGGTTACTCCTCAAAACCAACTTGTAGGACGTTTCTTCTCTGAAGGCTTGCTCAAAGTCAGAATATCTCCCTTTCCAGCTACGGACGACTTAACTTCTGTCTCTCTCTCTCACTGTGGACAACTTGACTCGACTCAGACCACTTTCTCGAGCGCCTCCTTCTCTTATCCCTCGTCTGTTCCTTCTTCTCTTGTCTCTCTCTGATGATCTCTCACTGATGATCTCTGCTGCTCTCTCACTGATGATCTGATCCCTGATACTTCGTCAGTTGTATATATACGGCAATCTGGGGTCGGGGCCTACCAGCGAACATCACAGGCTCCCGAGATGACAAGAACGTCTTAAAAGGATCTCGACGAAATATTGCATCATATTTCGCGGTGTGTTCTGATGACACGTCGGCGCCTGTTGAGTTTCTGTGACACACCTGGGGATTCTCGAACCATCATGAGAACAGGCACCTCCAACACGTGCGCGAATGCCTCTTTGCTGCAGACCTAATTGAAGAAAATGCATTTTCCTTTCTTTTAATATGTTTTACTTTGCTATAGAGCGATTACCATGACACGTATTCCTTCCGTTTCCTGTCGTCTTCAACAGTTTGTTTGTTTCTTCTAATGTTTCAAGTGAATAGAACACTAGGGCTTTGTTTCTGTGTTATCTGGCTCAAGATGTTGTTGGCATTTTTATTTCTTATAGAACATGCAGTATGGCATCAGTACCTAGAATAATTATTCTTTTGTGCAGTGATGTTTTAAATCATTGCAGAATCTCGGGTGTGAGTCATGTGGAAACGCCTTACTTTTTGGGTTAACTGTACGAATGTTCCATTATCTATGTTAGGGTTTGCATTTGTAACTGACCCATGTTTAATTGCACTGCTTTTTTATTTTTATTTATTCATATTTAGGTCAATTTTTTATTAGTTAATTTGGCATCTTCAAAGCTCGAGATTTATCTTTTCAGAGTATAAATTTCACCTCAGGCTATTTTCAGGTGTCATTGTAAAGCTCGATTTTTAGATATTATATGTAAATTGTGAAAAATTACTTAGGTGTGAGAAATATCTATCCCTAAACCACATTATTATTATTATTATTATTATTATTATTATTATTATTATTATTATTATTATTATTATTATTATTATTATTATTATTATTATTATTATTATTATTTTTATTTATTTATTTTTTTTCCTCTATCACAGTCCTCCAATTCGACTGGGTGCTATTTATAGTGCGAGGTTCCGGGTTGCATCCTGCCTCCTTAGGAGTCCATCACTTTTCTTACTATGTGCGCCGTTTCTAGGATCACACTCTTCTGCATGAGTCCTGGAGCTACTTCAGCGTCTAGTTTTTCTAGATTCCTTTTCAGGGATCTTGGGATCGTGCCTAGTGCTCCAATGATTATGGGTACGATTTCCACTGGCATATCCCAAATCCTTCTTATTTCTATTTTCATATCTTGATACTTATCCATTTTTTCCCTCTCTTTCTCTTCAACTCTGGTGTCCCATGGTATTGCGACATCAATGAGTGATACTTTCTTCTTGACTTTGTCAATCAACGTCATTTCAGGTCTATTTGCACGTATCACCATAGTCCCAGAGGATCTTTGCCTGATCGTTTTCTATCACTCCCTCAGGTTGGTGCTTGTACCACTTATTACTGCAAGGTAGCTGATGTTTCTTGCACAGGCTCCAGTGGAGGGCTTTTGCCACTGAATCATGCCTCTTTTTGTACTGGTTCTGTGCAAGTGCCGGGCATTCGCTTGCTATGTGGTTTATGGTTTCATTTTTTGTATTGCACTTCCTACATATGCGAGAGATGTTATTTCCGTCTATCGTTCTTTGAACATATCTGGTTCTTAGGGCCTGATCTTATGCCGCTGTTATCATTCCTTCAGTTTCCTTCTTTAGCTCTCCCCTCTGTAGCCATTGCCATGTGTCATCGCTGGCTAGTTCTTTAGTCTGTCTCATGTATTGTCCGTGCATTGGTTTGTTGTGCCAGTCCTCTGTTCTGTCTGTCATTCTCCTGTCTCTGTATATTTCTGGTTCTTCGTCTACTTTTATTAGTCCTTCTTCCTATGCACTCTTGAGCCACTTGTCTTCACTGGTTTTCAGATATTGCCCCAGTGCTCTGTTCTCGATGTTGATGCAGTCCTCTCCCTCCTTCCTTTCGTGTTATGTATAGTCTGTCCGTATTTGCTCTTGGGTGTAGTGCTTTGTGTATTGTCATATGTTTCCTGGTTTTCTGATCTATGCTGCGGAGTTCTGCCTTCGTCCATTCCACTATTCCTGCGCTGTATCTGATTACTGGCACTGCCCATGTGTTTATGGCTTTTATCATATTTCCGGCATTGAGTTTTGACTTGAGTATCGCCTTGAGTCTCTGCATATATTCTTTCCTGATCGTGTCCTTCATCTCTTGGTGTTTTATATCCCCTCCTTCCATTATTCCCAGGTATTTGTATCCTGTCTCATCTATGTGTTTTATGTTGCTCCCATCTGGTAGCTTTATCCCTTCAGTTCTCGTTACTTTGCCTTTTTGTATGTTGACTAACGCGCATTTTTCTATTCCAAACTCCATCCTGATGTCCCCAGATACAATCCTTACAGTCTGGATTAGGGTATCTATTTCCTTGATGCTCTTACCATACAGCTTGATGTCGTCCATGAACATCAGATGGTTGATTCTGTTGCCTCTTTTCTTGAGTTGGTACCTGGCATCCATCTTCTGTAGTACTTTTGTCATGGGAATCATGCCTACTACGAAGAGTAGTGGGGACAGTGAGTCGCCCTGGAAGATCCCTCTCCTGATATTAACCTCGGCTAGTCTTATTCCAGAGCTTGTAAGTATTGTATTCCAGTTGCGCATTGTATTTTTGAGGAAGCTGATGGTGTTTTCCTCTGCTCCATATACTTTCAGGCATTCTATTAGCCATGTATGTGGTATCATGTCGAAGGCTTTCTTATAGTCTATCCATGCCATGCTTAGGTTGGTTTTCCTTCTCCTACTGTTCTTCATTACCATTTTGTCTATCAGGAGCTGGTCTTTTGTGCCCCTTCTGCAGCCTTTCAGTTGGTGTGGGATGGTGTTTGTCTCCTCTAGGTAATTGTATAGCCTTTCACTGATGATACCTGTTAGTTACTTCCACATTATTGGTAGGCAGGTGATAGGCCTGGCTATATTTATTTCCCTACTCTTATCTTTTTGTACTAAGGATGTTCTTCCTGTGGTCATCCATTTGGGTGCATGGTGATTTGAGATACAATGCTGGAGTTGTTCTGCTATTTGTGGGTGTAGGGCCTTGAAGTTTTTGAGCCAGTATCCATGGACTTCATTGGGACCTGGGGCTTTCCAGTTTGGCATTTTCTTTAGTTGGTGTCTGACTGTGTCTGTCGTGATCTCTGTGAATCTTTGTTTTATTCTCCCTGTTTCTTCTTCCTTGACTTCCTGGAGCCATGTTGCATGTTTGTTGTGTGATACCGGATTACTCCATATGTTTTCCCAGAGTCTCTTACTTGGTTCGGCTTCAGGAATTTCTTGGTGGTTGTCTTCCCCTCTTAGTTGGCTGTATGGTCTTTTCTGGTTGGTTCTGGATAGTTTGTTCTGTTGGTATCCCTTATTCCTGTTCATGTACCGTTGGATCTTATGTGCTTTGGCCTTAAGCCTCTGTTTTACATCTTCTATTGTGTTGTTTAGTCCCCTCTCTTGTACTTTTTATTTCTCGTTGAGTTCCTCCCTTGTTTTCTTGCTTCTTAGCCTTTTTTCTGCCATCTCTTTCAGTTTACTCAAGTTAGATCTCATCACCATGATTTGCTTTTCCAGGCGCCTTTTCCAAGGAGGTTGCTGTTTTGGTTTCTGTTGGGTTGGTTGTGCTGGTGGTGTTGGTGTTCGAATCCCCATCAGTTCTGCTACTAATCTTGCTCCTGCATATGCCAAGTTATTTGTTTCTGTGATACTGGTGGTGTGTATTATGCCCATTATTTCATTGACCTCACTTGTTTTCTCCCTTAATTTCTTGGTGTTGTAGGCTTTCATGGAGGGGATCTTTGTTCTCTCTGTATCTGGCTCCATCCATTGCCTAATCTTTTCTACCCATTCCATCCTCTCTGTTACTTCATTGGTGTTTCTTCGTGTGTCGTTGTTTGATACCTCATCATCCCTGTCATCTTCTGTGGCATCGTCTCTCAGTTCGTCTTCGTGTAATTCGTTGTCGTGTGACATTTCCCTTTCCAGTTCTTCTCTTTCTGTTGGGGAGAGCCAGTTCTTTTTCTTTATGTTCCTTACTTGGTCTGCTAGCCTCTGCTCTGTTTGGGGGGTGTTATTCCTCTCATTCCAGATGTTGACCAACCTTCTTCTATATCCTCTCTCCGTCGGGTTGCTTCTGATGTAGCATCTCCATATTTCTTTATTTTCTTCTCTTGTCCATTTCTTCCTTTGATTTGCTTCTGTAGCTCCAATCTCAGGCTGTTGGTTACTGTCATTGTGGTGGTCAGTTGCTGGATGACGACCTCCAAGTACCTGACCGTCTTCCCCTTCAATTGGGTTAAATACCTGGCTGCCAGACGAAGTTCCTCTGTTGCCAGAGGTTCCATTTACGTCGTTGTCGTTTATTCCTTAATTTCTTTCCATCATTGCTGAGTTTTGCTATTTAACCATAGTTGGACCCTACCCCATCAGGGATAGGTACTCATTTACAGCTGAGTAGACTGAGGAAATTATTGTAAAGATCCTTTCCCAAGGAATCAACGCCGAGGAGAGCGGTCACCCATCCAACGACTGACCAGCCCCAATGTTGCTTAACCAGACCATTGACGACCTAACCCACTCTGCCACGGCGCCACACATTATTATTATTATTATTATTATTATTATTATTATTATTGTCTATCACAGTCCTCCAATTCGACTGAGTGCTATTTATAGTGTGGGGTTCCGGGTTGCATCCTGCCTCCTTAGGAGTCCATCACTTTTCTGACTATGTGCGTCGTTTCTAGGATCACACTCTTCTGCATGGGTCCTGGAGCTACTTCAGTCTCTAGTTTTTCCAGATTCCATTTCAGGGATCTTGGGATCGTGCCTAGTGTTCCTATGATTATGGGTAAAATTTCCACTGGCATATCCCTTCTTATTTCTATTTTCAGGTCTTGATACTTATCCATTTTTTCCCTTTCTTTCTCTTCAACTCTGGTATTGCGAGATTAATGAGTAATACTTTCTTCTTGATTTTGTCAATCAATGCCACGTCTGGTCTATTTGCACGTATCACCCTATCTGTTCTGATACCATACCATAGTCCCAGAGGATCTTTGCCTGATCGTTTTCTATCACTCCTTCAGGTTGATGCTCGTACCACTTATTACTGCAAGGTAGCTGATGTTTCTTGCACAGGCTCCAGTGGAGGGCTTTTGCCACTGAATCATGCCTCTTTTTGTACTGGTTCTGTTCAAGTGCCGGACATTCGCTTGCTATGTGGTTTGTGGTTTCATTTTTTGTATTGCACTTCCTACATATGGGAGAGATGTTATTTCCGTCTATCGTTCTTTGAATATATCTGGTTCTTAGGGCCTGATCTTATGCCGCTGTTATCATTCCTTCAGTTTCCTTCTTTAGCTCTCCCCCTCTGTAGCCATTGCCATGTTTCATCGCTGACTAGTTCTTTAGTCTGCCTCACGTATTGTCCGTGCATTGGTTTGTTGTGCCATTCCTCTGTTCTGTTTGCCATTCTCCTGTCTCTGTATATTTCTGGGTCTTCGTCTACTTTTATCAGTCCTTCTTTCCATGCACTCTTGAGCCACTCGTCTTCACTGGTTTTCAGATATTGCCCCAGTCAAGATGGAATAACATAAGGTGAGATCGTCGGTCGCTCGGTTCCCGCACTGTGACGTCACAGGTGCTATGCTGGTGTTCACAATTTCCATACAGGAAAATACTCTCTCTCTCTCTCTCTCTTCTCTCTCTCTCTCTCTCTCTCTCTCTCTCTCTCTATATATATATATTATATATATATATATATATATATATATATATTATATCACTTGAAACACCGTTATATCAAGATATCTAAGGCCTTAGAATATAATCTTGTTGGAATTCAAATAACGAAAGTAACGAGGGTGAATGAATATGAAAAAAAAAATAAAACTTTCTAGACTTTTATTGAATTAGCGTATTGTTCTTTTATTTACAAAAAATTACTGAAGAATTTTTTTCATTTTGTTTACACCTTTTTTAAGAAATTCTGACTTCCTTCCTTTCAGCATTTAGTAACTTCACCCTAAAATGTATTCTGTAGCTAATAAAGAACTTCATTACTTCCTCTAGAACATCAATGTTTAATTCCCTGAAAATATTAACTAATTTCGTAATCCCATCAACGCCTGGTTTCAACTGTTCCCCATGAAAAGATTTAGAGTTATTCCATTTCCTTTCAATTATTGACAAATTGAGGACTGGGCCTAAACAACTCTTTCCTCCTCACTTTGGAGATCCAGCCGTTGTTTAGGCCTTCATTGTCTGGGAATCTTAAGGAAGGATATTTATTTCTGTACTTATGAGCTATATATATCCTCCCAGATAATTCAAGGCTTCAATTTCTATACCATTTTCAGACATTCTACTCCAAGATCTACAAAATCCTCTTCCTCCAGCTCATTAGGTAGACCTACCTGAGGAATTCTCATCAAGAGATGAGCAGAGATACATAATTCAGAGTCTAAGTTAACATGACTTGAGTCACTTTCTTAAGAGGCTTTGAAAACCCAAGACTTACCTGGCTCCATAACGCTAGTATTACTCATACATGGCATGTTATCATCATTGGGAGCGACATTATGACTGTGATTGCTTAAAATGTTGGTCTTACCTAAAACGAAATTCCCCAGTAAGACTACGCAGAAGAAGGTCATTACGCATAGGCCTAATAACCTGTTCGAACAACTTTGCATTCATAAAAAGAAAGTATAAAAGAAAAAAAATTGGATACCTTTAATCCGATCATTTCTTCATTCATTGCATAGGCTATGCCTATTCTAATTTTGTACTTCATTTCAAGAATTTAGTCCAGGCTACTTATCAACCGAAGATATGTTACTAAAAATTGCACTAATGAGATTGTAAGCAAATTGTTAAACCATACCTGACTTTACGTCCTTAACAGGTAAATTTAAAGAGGGAACTGCGGTTTTCTTTAATCTTTGATAACTTCTCTGGTAAAGTTGTGGTAGCAGTTCATGTTGAAGATTTCTTTCGTACTCTTCTGTCCGGAAATGGACAGAACAAATCCTGGCATCCTTAACATTAATGCTATTACTTCTTTTACATGCATTAATCCATACTTTGGACACCTCGGCGTCTTTAGGGAACCTGTGAAAAGAAATCCCTTTCTGTCCGGAACTATTAGTGCACCCAAATATGGAACACACCCATAATCGTGAACTGCAACAATGCAACTGACGGAGTGACAATTGCATCGCCCAGTCGATGTGCTCCTGTGACGTCACAGAGAGAGGGAAATTAGTGATCGGATCCCTCGGTGAACACACCACTTGTTATTCCGTCTTGTTATTCCGTCTTGGCCCCAGTGCTCTGCTCTCGATGTTGACGCAGTCCTCTATGCTTAGTAGTCCTCTCCCTCCTTCCTTTCGTGTTATGTATAGTCTGTCCGTATTTGCTCTTGAGTGTAGTGCTTTGTGTATCTTCATATGTTTCTATTATTATTATTATTGAACGGTAACTGTTTTATTGGTTTTGGCATGAATGTAAAGCATTGAAAAATGTATGTATTCAAAGTCAAATGTTTGTTTTGTATTCGGAGATACTTAACTTTTCTCTTTAAATCGCACAAAAAAGAAAGGTCATTGTTTTTATAAGTGGGTTCTTGCGCTACTTCAGTATATTTCCGTTTCTTTAAGTTAAAATAGCCTTCATATGCACCATAAGTTTATTCAGTTTTAACAAAAGATTTGTACCCAATGAGAAATGCTGTATTTAAACAAATTTGGAATTTGTGGAGCTTTGGTAGGGGTCGTAGTATTTCTAAAATGTATTGACAGAACGTATCAGTAAGAAGGACCATGTTGATACCCTGTAGGCACAAGTTTTTCGTAAATAAATAATATAAAAACTTTAATGGACTCTCATAGTGCTTTTAGCTTGTGCACAATTACTCTGGGGTTATTCAGAGTAATAGAAATAAGAGATTATAGAATGTTCATGAAGCCATTGATGGATGTTCATATTTTCAAGGCAACTATGAAAACTAAGTACTGCTGTTGCAAACCCACAAGGAATACCCTTAGAAAATGATAGTCTCGTTAGCGGATGCGACCCTCCTTACTTACAGTATACCATTTTTTCAGCTGTCATCGAAATTCAAGGCTGACTATTTTCAACCGGCCCTGCCAAAGGTTGTGGTTAGGTTATCGATAGGTATAATACTCAGAGAAACTGCGAGGCAGTTCAAGAGCTTGAAGTAAAAAGTAAGGTATTCGTGTGAGCTAGTCACAATTTCCTAGCCATCATTCATGTTTCTCCAAGTCCCTTCCCTGAGGTTGAAAAAGGGGGCATTAGAATATTTGCATTCACACATGAACGTGAGTCCCATAGCTTACATTGCAAGAATTGTCTTTGATAAATGATATCACAGAATTATTGATGGCCATTTTTTTTATAGTAATAAGTCCTCCATCCTTCGCCTGAATAAAGGAGTAATTTGCGAGTCATCCTGTCCACTGGTGGAAGTATGAATGTAAGTCATCTAGAAATAGGTCTTGGAGAAATGACAATATGTTACAGGACGTAGAAGTAGTCATCAAGTCGAATATTTAAAGACAAGATCAGAAATCACATATTGGATAATGTCTGAAATTGCAAATACATCATTGCCCTTGAGCTAAAGATGAAGTACAGTTATTGTGCGGTGCTTAAGGCAGAAAATTAAAAAGGGATGCTGTTTCACAGATAATGATCTAATCTAGCAAATGATGATGAACCTCAATGACGATTTCATTAAGGAATAAAAAAATAATGAATTTTACAATATACAAGGTGTTACAAAATTTTCCTTGGATAATCCTAATCAGCATTAGCCTGCTAAAGAGACTGCACCTGGCCCCGAATATGTGTAATGGGTTAGGCCCAATGTCAGGATGGGGCATACTGGACATTCTGTCTAGGGTCATATGAATTAGACCTATTGGGAGCTTTAATTTTTTCTTAGTTACAGAGAAAACATCAGCTCCGTGAAAGTTAGCAGCTGGCCATTTCATTGACATTGTTTTTTTTACAAATTATGAATAAATCATTTTCAAATAACACAGCTGCTATATTGTTCGGTCCAATTGTTGCTTTACTAGTAACCAATCTACTCCAGGCAAGCTGGTTCTCAAACATTCCCTAGAAGTGAAGCTTTTGACCACAAACAATTATCCGGCACTTCTTGCAGGCATCACACTTATAACATTTAACACTATTATTTTACGTAAAGAAGTCTCGCAAACACCTATTTATTTCAAGTATTAGAAGGAGCGATTCAGCCAAGTGTTAGCTGCCAAATGAAAGACTATAATAAGCATTGCTTCTGAGATCATTCTTCAAGATTTATTGTATGTCTTATGTTTTGGCAAGTATTCTCTATCAGTTTTTACTTTAAAGATGGTATTGACATCAGGGTTTCTCCAGTATCAATAACAGGTAGAAATGTGATCATTCAGCAGTCCGTCAATAAGAATATTACTTCATATCTACAGCATAAGAGGTGTTCACATAAATTCAAATATCCATATATGAAGCGTATTCTTGTCTTTCACATAAATTCAAGGTTATCAATATACGAAGAGAATTCTCGTCTTACAAACATTTTTTTCGGGTGCTCATGGAGTAAATGAACTTGAAGCCATGAGTTTTAAGACACTGTATTAATTGTAGGGTCTCTCATACTGCCTAGGATGCAGTTAATAGTATCAAAGAATATTATCAAAGTCAACTTATGGCTATGAGGTACTTCATGAGGTAGCCCTCACAAGTAGATTGAAAGCCTAAAACTGATTTCAACACGTATACAACTAGGGTTAGGGTCCAGCTGTCCAGGAAGTCAAGTTAACAATAAACCAACGAGGACAAAAGATTAAAGAGCGCCTCAGTGGCGTGGTTGATGGTGTTTGCGTCACACCTCTGTGGTCGCGGGTTTGATTCTCGGCCAATCCATTGAGGAGTGAGAGATGTGTATTTCTGGTGATAGAAGTTCACTCTCGACGTGGTTCGGAAGTCACGTAAAGCCGTTGGTCCTGTTCCTGAATAACCACTGGTTCCATGCAACGTAAAAACACTATAGAAACAAACAAAAGATTAAAGGGAAAATTTTAATTGACTTCATTTTGATGGCAGCTCGCTCGGTTGATCGGCGGCCTAGACTATGGCAGTTGCGGTTTTTCTAAGCAGTTTTACCTACTGAACAAGAATTTTAAGTAATATTTATTCGGACGACTGTAATTAACCCCCAGAGGCCAGTACTAAACACGGCGAAATACATTGGACGCCCCAATCCCTAGTGGATGTCGTATCCCCGGTTACGTTTCTTGCAGGGTAATTCTAAAGAATAGTTCCCTACGAACTGCAAGGAACGTAACCGCGGATACGACATCTACCAGGGATTGGGGCGTCCAATGTATTTCTCCGTGTTTAGTACTGGTCCCTGGGGGTTAATTACAGTCGTCCGAATAAATATTACTTTAAATTCTTGTTCAGTGGGTAAAATAACATAGGAAAACGTCAATTGCCATAGTCTAGGCCACCGCGGATTGCTTCTGTAGAAATACCGCTCGCTCATATCTTAACGTCAGAGATCACGACAGGTCATCCTTCATCAATGCTGAGAATGTGCAAGTACTGACTCACTTATGGCCTAAGATTTTTTTTCTGCCGTCCATTCTTAGCTAATCCCTGTGGCGGGGTAGTGCCGTTAGTACACCTCATGCGGTGCACTGTAGGCATTACTGAAGGTTCTTTGCAGCGTGCCATCGGCCAATAGCTGCAACCCCTTTCATTCCTTTTACTGTACCTCCTTTCATATTCTCTTTCTTCCATCTGACGTCCCACCCTCTCCTAACATTGCTTCATAGTGCAACTGCGAATTTTTCCTTCTGTTACACCTGTCAACCATTTTACTGTCAGTTTCCGTTTCATCGCTGAATGGCCTCATAGGTCCCAGTGCTTGGCCTTTGGCCTAAATTTCATATTCAGTTCAATTCAATTCATAGCTAATTCGTCATTCTTTAATTACAACCAGGAGGTGGGGGTTTTACCTGCTAACTTCCTTCTGCTCCCTAGTCCTCATAGTAACAAGATGTTTTGAGGCATCTAGCTGACTATGGAGTCATAGCAAGCTTACCTTAGTGATGTAGTGAGTGACACTACCTTCGGCACTCCACATTATCCTATAAAGGCTCATTCTATAGCCCATGCTATCATCTCACAGCTGCAATAGTATGTTCAGATGATGTGAAGAACTTGTCACTAAAATATGCAAGATTTCTCAGCCTCAATTGATTCAAAAAGTTGGTAAAAATTGAGAATGTTGATTCCCCTTATGCCATCTTGTTTAGACTTAGCCATTTAGGGAACGGTAAGGTCTCACGATGTCAGTTTGTTGCCAGACAGGTGGCTTTTAACATCACCAAAAATGATGTCATATATTTTATTACTGGCGAGGAGTGCAATAGAGTTCAATTTCATCCTTGTTTACTGTAAATATTTATCTTAATATCCTCTATTTTTTTGTAAAAAGAGTCTGCACCTTCTCTCTTTCCAAGCATGGAAATAGAATAAAGTAGAATAACTGAAAGAAAAGTTCGTCTCTTTATAAGAAAATGCCCCGAAGTATTGATTGCTATAGCAATTGTTCATTGGGTGAGAAAACGAAAGGAATGTAAGAAACTGATATTTAAGATCTTGACACCTGAGCCGTTGAGGAAAATTAGTTTCCATACATCTTAAAGTGTATCATAAATTTTTAGGCATTTCTGAGTTTTTAATACCAGGCCCTCGTGTGTGGTTTACCAACACCTGTAACTGCAAGCTGACAAAATTGTACTTACACCATGTGCGATAATGCTCGATTGAGCCATTCACTGCGATGCATTGATTCTTCAGACTTTTCTATTGTACCTCAAAGTTGCAACTACTTTCATTCCTTTTACAGTACCTCCCTTCATATTCTCTTTCTACCATCTTACTGTCCATCCTCTCCTAACAATATTTTCATAGCGCAACTACGAGGTTTTCCTCCTGTTACACCTTTCAACCCTTTTACTGTCAATTTCTTTGTCAGCGCTGAATGGCCTTAGTTGCCCCAGTGGTTGGCATAATGCTAAAAATCTATGTAAGTAAAAAAATAAAAAATCCAAGGTTGGTATTATGAATTCCACGTTTTCCTTCATCAGTCACGCTGAGAGGTGACCTCTTGTTTTTATTTGGTCACTTGCAGGTTCAGTAACCTCCTGTAGAGGAGACTGTGTGAATCCCTTGAAATGGAGGTTTATTTCTTTCGGGTATGGGAAATACTGCGACAAAGACAGTGTTAGATATGGTACAATAAATGATACGTATGGAGACTAACGCTTTGCGCAATGAAATGTAATGCACTTTGAGTCACCGATGTTGAAAAAGGCACTTGGGAAAGCATGCATTGGAGAAGGATGCACAGCTCCTGTTCACCACCGTTAGCAGTCGGGTAATGAACTCAGTATTGATTATGTAATAATTTTATTAAGGAAATATTTACATCTTAAGTTTTTGGTATGCATTTAACACAGCTTAATTTTGGCAGAAGAGGATTGTGTAAGAAGAAGTAACTTATCATGAGAATGTAATTAAGAAATGATAAAGGTTTATCTTCTGATTGGGTTCCTCTGTTCTTATTTTTATTGAAGTATAACTTCATGGGAAATGGAAGAGAGAGAGAGAGAGAGACAGAAAACTCCTGCGATCTTACGTCCTGTTCTAGCCTGAGATCTACGTACATGGGGAATTCGGTTGTGATAAAGTCTGGGAACAATTCCCTAAGACAGCCACTCGTACTCATATTCATTCATGGGACTTTCCGTGAGTACTGAGTTGTTTTGAATATTGCGCTTTGAGAAATGATAAATCGATGCATTTTCGTAAGGTTTCCTGCTCAGAAGACGAACGCCAGGAGAAAGGCATTGCAGGACTAAAGTTGTGCGGCACCCTCAGTTCGACTCTGCACTTTAGAGTTCTTCCACAGCTGATAGAATCCAGTCCAGGTAATACTGGGTACTGGAATATATCCCTGGAAATCCTTTTGTGGCGCACGATATTCCCCAAGACACAACGCCCACGACGGTATGCTTCCCTGTAGGTGGACAATGTTGTTAGCAGCAAATACCAGAGATAAGAACACTTGCAAAAACAGCGAGATAGTGTGATTCGTTACGTAAATATATTTAGTATATAAGCTTATATGTTATGTATACTTACATTTAGAAAGACAATTATACAAATATGAGAAATCAACTGTTAAGAGGAACTGCATCAAAACCAATCCGTCTTTTGCAGATTTGGGCTTTTGCGGTTAGGGTTGATATATATTAATAATTACCAGCACACAAAATTTGCTTTCGAAATTTCACAAAAGATTCTACAAGAACCAATTCCGCAGATATAAACAGGAAATACTTGAATAATTAAAGAAGCATTCCTCTGCAATATGCAGCGCGTGATGCGTTACATCACCTATAACATAGAGTTATTATATAGAGATTAGAGAAGGGAATGACCGAGCCATAGTTGCTGAACGAAAATGATTACATCTATACCAACCTTGTTTCTCGCAGACCAAAGGTCCTCCAGAATCTCCATTGCAAGCATCAATCTTCCCAGCATCGTAACCAGCGCACATCATTCCAGGACTGAAGTCATCATAGCGTTCTTTACACGGCTGGTCTGGCAGCAAAGGGATCTCTGCTCGCTGCAGAATGTTCGCTTTGGAGTCGTTATTGGCAGCTGTTGAGTAGTAAACAGATGTCGAAATGTTTAACCAGTCATGAATAGTTTTGTTAATTGATTTCAGATTCCTACGTCTGGATTCCACCATTTCAGCAGCACATTTTGTCATTTTAATGGACTAAACGTTTAGCTATAGTAGATTCACATCAACCGTGCTTTTGATGTCTAGGCCCGTCCCTTAAGACGCTCCAGATTGACTGTTGATAAGCCAGTCGCAGGGCTGGAAAGTTGGAAACTCTCAGTCTCTCTCGAGAGTTCACATAGGCAGGATGTGTGTTCCACCACCTCTCCTGTAGGATACTTCTTTCCAGCCCTGTTACTGGCTTATCAACAGCCAATCAGGAACGTCGTAAGGGAAGGCGCTAGACATCAAATGCACAGTTGATGTGAATCTACTTACATCTCTATGTACGAAATCTGGTTGTTATACCACATCAGTCAAGGTTTTCAGAACTTTTCAAAAATAATTTGCACTATGAATGGTAGCTCTCCTTATTCAGGTCTGCTGGCTTTTATATACTATTGCTAATTTGAAAGTTCATGCCTATAAATTACTAATTTGGAGGTTCATACCTATAAATTGTTGATGTGGAAGTTCGTGCTTATATATTGTTAATTTAAAGGTTCATGCCTATAAGTTAATTTGGAGGTTGGTGCCTATAAACTTAAAATGAAGATTTGCGGTAATGAATTCATATATTGATGAAATCCTACAAAGTAAAGTTTGATACAAAAAAAAATCTGACGGCTTCAAATTCAAGGGAATTATATTTTTCGTCTCTGCTTTAGTTGTTGAACATTATGGAAAGGTTATCGGACATTATGGAAAGGTTATAATATGGATGGATTCTCACAACCGGCTCTGAGACTTCAATTACTAGAGGAGTTAACCGTTTAAAGCTTTTCAGTATTGAACAAATTGAGAAATCTGAATATCTATCATTTCAGTTCCACCTGAGAGAATCACAGTCAGGATCACAGAGTCAGTTTTATTTTTTTTTTCTTATACTTATTCTCTTTTGAATTGCCTGCACTTTGCTTGCCCATTAAAAAAAAGAAGTAAGAATGTTAACAGCCTCTTTACACAATCGTAATGCCTTTAATTTACCAAAGTATTATTGTTAAAAGGGATGGTTTGCATGTTCATGGGTACTTGGCCAGAAAAACTAAGTACATTTGAGCACCCTGTCACCACTTACTAATTCGTTAAAGCTCTTCCTTTCTTTTCTCAGATTTTTATTCTTAGATTATTTTAAGTTCATGTGTTTTTGTCCCTGGTCTTTTTCATGCATACTCAATAAGGTTTAATATTCTGGTGAGCGATAAAAGCGCTGTACATCGCGTGCTTTTGTTTCGCCTCTTCTGAGACATGACACTTTTGTCTGGGAAGTTATGGCTGAGTTTGTTGTTAATGGGAGATGGACGTTTTTTTTTTATATTGCAACATTAATGTTCTTTAATGCTTTCTACTTAACATCTTAGGAATAGGAGGCCAGAACAGACTCAGTGTGAAATAGCAAGTTTACATAAATTCTTGGGAAGACCAAGCATTGACAAAAGCATCATTTGGGTGCTGAGGGTCAAATGTGATATTTTAAGGACGAAAGCAATAAGCAGCAACATAAGGTTAGTGTCATCATCTCAGCCTCTATAATTCTTCAGTAAATTAACAACTCAGATTTAATGGAAGGGGTCAACTAGTGTTAAAAGATGAAAATAACACTGACCAGACAATGCTACAAAAACGTGGGGAGATAAAGCTTCCGAAATGATTTCATCCACTCTGCTGAAAGTAGTAAATTTTTTTATGACTGAAATACGAAAACAATGTGTCATAACTTACGATCGGTAAGACCCCATCCTGTGACCTGGCACTTATATCCATCGGTGTAAGACACTGACACTGACGGAAGGCAGACGGGTGAAACGAACCTGGACATCTGGAAGCCATTTCCCCTCTGTGGAGATATTTTCACGACAGCTATATCGTCCGAGTAAATGCCGCCTGTGCCAAAAGGGGGAAAAAATTACTCTTGGAGTCAATTTAAAGCGCATTCAATTCAAAGCTTCATAATTTGACATGGTCCCGACAATTTAGAATGTTCGCTTGTTTGAAAGAGAAGTTTTATTAGAAACTTCAGTTAAGTACATCAATTGCCTCCTCCAAAATCACATTACTATTATTATTAAGATACGTAGTGCAGATTCATTACTATAAACTAAGTTAAAACATCACTCATAGAACTACAATTATTCATTATTCCCCAGAAAAGAATATATATATATATATATCATATATATATATATATATATATATATATATATATATATGTGTATATATATATATATATATATATATATATATAGATAAATATAAGAAATTATAGTGAAAAAAGGAGTGAGAGCGGAGAGAGGATAAAATTAATGCAAAGTTTTATAACAATTGGATATATATAAATATATATATATAGATAGATAAGATAGATAGACTTAGATAGATAGATAAAAGGTAAAACGGTAAATAAGTTCTGAAAAGGCAAGTCACCAAAACAGGAAACATGCAGAAGTACAATCAGCGAAGGTCTTCTTCACATCCTCCACCCGGAAACTTCATTCATGCTCTCTTTTCATCATCCTGTCCTCTTCCATTCTTTCCACATGACCAGCCAACTGGAAACACTGATCCATCCATCCATCCATCCGCCATCAGCTATGCTAACCATTAAAAACACTCTATGTAATCCACATTTGTCGGCCATTTCAGTTCATACACCACCCTGACATATTTCCCTCTGGACATTTTCCCATCTGGACATTACCCCTCCCCCTAGTATACAGCAAGTGGCTCTATTACCCCAGTGATAGTTTAAGTGGCTGGGATGCTAGTTCTGCTAATTCTGTTAATAGTCTCGTTATCACAGTGTACGTGGACAATGTCCCACCCTCCAAATATATCCATGCAGTTGTATGTTATTCGTATGCCACTTGGTAGTTCTTCAGTTTCAGCGGTTTATGCCTTGCTACCCAACAAACAACGGCGAAGCTATGAAGTTGTTATCAAGGCATTAGTAGACAGATGTGAGGAAATGGGATTTACTCCTGATCCAACTGTTGTAATCACCGACTTCGAGAAATCTGTCATGAATGCTGTTCAAGCAGTCCTCGGTCACCATGTCAGACCGCAGGGCTGGTTCTACCATCTTACGCAGAGCACTTGTCCATAGATATAAAAACCAGGAGGAAATCAAACACTTTGTTGGTATCTTCGATGGTCTAGCATTTCTACCCCAGGAGGAAACCAAACACTTTGTTGGTATGTTCGATGGTCTAGCATTTCTACCCTAGGAGGAACCAACACTTTGTTTGTACCTTCGATGGTCTAGCACAGGGGTGTCAAACTCATGGCCTGCGGGCCAAATGTGGCCCGTGAGGTGCCAAGAGATTTTTCGACTCGAGCTACTATATCTGTTAGAACTGAGGAAAATTTAACTTAAGTTACTAAACTGTTACGTGAGACATAATAAGTTTTTACCATTCATTATTCATATGACAATAATTTATTAATTTATTTCATATTATAATTGCTGTGCTGGCAATACGGCTCTTTTATTGCAAATCTAATAAATGAGTCATAAGGAATCCATCCGAAACCAAATAAGTAATTACCAAATCTTTGATGGCCCTCGAGACCATAAACATGTGCATACCTAATTGGCCCTCCTAGAAAGGATTGAATTTGACACCCCTGGTTTAGCATTTCTACCCAAGGAGGAAATCAAACACTTTGTTGGTATCTTCGATGGTCTAGCATTTCTACCCTTGACTGATGGACGTTGACGAGGGCATAGCATTTCTGAAAAATACAACTCTTGAAGGGCTAGAAGAACTAGTTGATTACTTTGATTCAGTTTATGTATCTGGAAACATTCGTCGTGTAAAGCCATCACCCGATGTTCTATCTGCACGAATCCGGCGCCGTCCACATCTTTTTCCTCCACGAATTTGGAATGTGCTCGATGTTACCCTGGCAGGCAGGAGGGGACCACACAAACAACATGCGTGAAAGCTGGAATAATGCGTTCACTCACTCGGTTGGCCACAAGCATCCATTTTTATGGACACTCGTTGATGCATTAAGGAAGGACTGTTCTTTGGTGTCCCTTCATTGCCCTGCTTCAGGAGGAACGTGGTCAGCCAGACTCCCAAAAAACGTGTCAAAGTCCACAACACAACTTTAGGAGCGGCTCTTTGAGATATGCGTAGCTCGACGAGATGGTGAGAAGACTGTAGAACAAACTTTGAGGGATGTTGGTTTAACTTGGCTATTGTATTTGACCCTAAATATATGAATGTATTGAATATTTTAATCCTTATTGCCAAAAATAAACTTGTATTAATGACACTTTTCTTCTGTATTTGACCCTAAATACCCCACATGAACATTTTAATCCTTAATACAATTATGGTTTTATCAGTTTAATTGTTCGGTAAAAATACAATTTGTATACAGTAGGTAAATGTCCTGAGGGGAAAATGTCTGGGGAGGGGGGGGCGAATATGTCTGGGGGGGAATATGTCCTACGCTCGACACAATTATCTTCAGGTCTTTTCATTCACACTCACTATTCGAACGTCTTTTCCTAAAGGAATGTTGGCTTGACAATCCCTTCCTATATTTTTACCTTGGAGAATTTGCGGAGATACTCCAAGCCTCTTCTCAGTCTTTTGCACCACTCCACTAACAATATCCTTGCTTTGCCTCCTCTGACTCTCTTCCTCTCTCGTCCTTTCATCATCCGGAATATTTACTTCCAAATGCCTACGTGTATCAACTGCTTCCATTCTTTCAGGATCCAGATGACATTCATTATTCAGTCGCCAATTTCCATTTACTCTCAATTAACCATTCCACCCTCCATTCATGACCCACTTTCTTATCCTATACCTTTACAACTACGTCTGATTTCCTTTCTCTGACTTCTCACATCACTCCATACATAAACATTAAATAGCCTTGGAGACTTGACGAACCCTTCTCTTGGACTCATTTTTATACCAAACCAGCCACTCTCTGGTCTACATATTAATTTAAGATTGAAATTTCTTCCATCATTAAGGCTTTTAATTCACTTGCATCAATGATGTGTATATATATATATATATATATATATATATATATATATATATTTATATATATTTACAATGTATATATATATATATATATATATATATATATATATATTATTAGCTGTAGCAATAGGAAAGTTAAAAATGAAAAGACAGAATGCCAAGTACTTTCATATATTTAACACATATGTTAAATACATGAAAGTACTTGGCAATCATGTCTTTTCATTTCTAACTTTCCTATTGGCTTCAGCTAATAAACCAAAATCATGTGCTTACTTTTGTAATTTTTAGTATATATACATGTATGTATGTATAAATATATATATATATATATATATATATATATATATATATATATATATATATATATATAATGTGTGTAGTGTATTCTCAACACCCTTCATATCAGTTGCATCATCAGGTTCCAAGGTTCTTGTATGTGCCACGTTCAGCTTAATCCCTCTACATTCTAACTTCTCATAAATTTTTCAAATGAACCAACTGACGCATAGACAAACCGCAGTCCCTGTCGAAACCCACGCTGTTCTGTCAACATTTTTGTCACCTATCTTACTTTCTGATTCCAAATCAAACCATTACTATTTCCCTGGTGTACTATAGCGTTATTAGTCTCATATGTCCCATTTGCTTTTATACAAAGGAACAATTATATTTTACAGTACTAGGTAACTGAACATTGCAATTTGGTTAATAATTACTTGTTTTGAAGTTTGGGTGGACCCGCCAGCTTTCCACTGCAAACATTTGTTCGGCGTCGTCCTTCATACGTAGGTTATAATCACCTGCCTTAGGGATAAAACAACAGACAGAACTGAGTATCTAATTATTAATGTGTAATGATGAGTCGGCTAAAAATAGAAAATATGACAAGCATAATATGAGCATCGAAGAATTGTATTTCCAAATTTTACACTTAGAGATAGGTTATATCGAGTACAGTAGATCGTTTAAAAAATATATAGTACAGGAAATAAATCGTCTTTCAGGAACGAACCGTATTACTTGTGATCGGTTCACACGCTCACGTGTGAGTAAAATCACGCATAACACTGTGCTATGCGTTCATACAAAACTAATCAATCATTGAGATCAAGCTTTTTTTGCAAGAGGCCATTTATTATTTGAAATTTTCGTCGCTGGGAAATCCTTGTCTAATGTGAAGCATTGAATACTAAGTACTTTCAACTCATAGAAGTGCATATTATTTTGCGAATTTGTAAGTCTTAGAAGTTTTTTTTTTTATTGTGTGGTAGTCACTGTTTATCGATCGGTAGCTGCCTTTATTCCTCATTACTGCTTCTTTAGCGTCGTACCATCAACGTGAAAACAGATGAACAGCGCACAAAATAGCCAGCAAATATAAACTGAATTCAGGCTTGGATGACTGATCGGACCCCTTTAATGGAAGGCATTTGTAGGTCGAATGTTTCAGTCTTGGGCACTTCAAGAGGCACTTTTCTTCTGAGTGCCGGGAGCGGATTAGCCACTCTCATTCCAAGATGCTTGGAGAAAAGAGCTGATTTTAAACCCATTTTGGCTTTAATACTTATGGAAGAAATGTGGGTGAACGCAATCAGTCATCAAAACCTCAATTTCGTTTAAGTTTGCTCGCCAGTTTTTGCACGTTGATGGTAGTGCATGCAGTGAGCATTGGAGGGAACGAAAGGTAGTTACTGATCGATGAACATTTACCATCCCGCTATGACAAAAATTGATGATACAAATGCGAAGGGTAGGATGTATTTCTAATGATTTGCCTATAACAGACACCGCTTCACATTAAATAAGAATTTCCCCACCTCACACATTTCGGCTAATAAATCGTATGTAGCAAAACAGCTAGATGGCAATGATAGGGTCGTTTTAAATTAACGCATGATACTTATAATTCATTTTATTCACAAGTGTGTGAGTAAACAAGTTATCGGTATTATGATGTGTCCAGTAACCTTTCAAATGGAGAAAGAGTCGATTTTAAATCCACTTTAGTTTCTATACTTATGGAAGGAGTGGGTCTCCTTCATAGCAAATAAGCATTTTTTCTGGTTTTTATTGCTATATGTAGTGAGACACTGGGCTCGTATTGTTCTAATCCGTGGATATATTTGCAAGTTGATGTGGTTGATACGGATGTTGTTGTTGAGAGGCATTTTTATATCAAGTGTAGTCCACTTAATACTACATCAACAATGTGCTTGAATGGAAACACCGTCTGCTTAATCGTAGCTACGTATTGCTTGATCTTCTGCCGCTTCGGCCTTCCTTGTTCCAATACAACGGATCCAAAGTATATCTACCGAAATCGTCAGCCATCATGACTGAATTTTAAAAGAGCGGAGAGAACAATATTTCAATTAAGTATCGCTAACATTTGCAAGCATGAAATCTTATGCCTAAGAGCTGCAGCTGTGCAAAACATCACATTGAAAATATTGCCTTTGATCTATAAATGAGGTTTTGTAAAGTGTATCGATACCCTTACAATATCTAGAAATAGGTGATTAAAAAAGACCAAAAAGTAAATTATTATGAACTTTAGAATTTCAAGGAAAATCTCTATTCGGAGTTACTTAATTCGACTCGAATCTGTAATGAAGCTTGAAATACTACGAAGACGAGATTTTTCTTTTCCATAATAGAATTGGAGGCATTCCTGGAAAATCAGGTGGATGGTTGCGAGACATTCAGCAATGTGCAAGTGCTTACCTTAACTCTCAGGTCTCCTTTGTTAAAGCCCGAGAGACAGTGGGCAGCAGTGAGGACGTGCATAGGACTAATCACTGCTCCACCACAGTGATGTGTGAAGGCTTTCAGGCTTTGCATGTAAATTTCAAACTCTACCTACGGAAAAAAGAAGAAGAATGAGTGGGGCTTTGAAACAATTAGTCGTAGAAAATTGTGTACATGAAAATAAAATAAGTAAAACATGAGCCCAAGTTTCTTCGGCGCACTGGAGTTTTCTGTAAAGCGTATAATGATGTATGAAAATCTCAGTCACGGCTGATGAAACTTTTAACCACTGACCATGAAACTTTCAGCTAAGGCCCGGTGGTGGCCTTTTGGTAAACTAGCGCTGCCAGACGTACGATTATGGCAGTTTTTAACCTTAAATAAAATAAAGACTACTGAGGCTAGAGGGCTGCAATTTAGTACGTTTGAGGATTGGAGGGCGGATGATCAACATACCAATTTGCAGCCCTCTAGCCTCTGTAGTTTTTAAGGTCTGAGGGCGAACACAAAAAGTGCGGACGGACAGACAAAGTCATCTCAAGAGTTTTCTTTTTCAGAAAACTAAAAGTCAATCACTTAAAAAAAATAGTAAATAAATAGTTGATGAGCGTTAACTTTAAGATCAATAGCTACCCCTACACTTTTGGAAAGGACAAACATTTAAATATATGCATATATTTCAGCGGGGGGCGATTGAATCCTTAACATCGATTTATAATGGGAAGTTTTCCAAGCCCGGGTAAATAAGGAGGTTGAAGTCAGGAACGGCATATCCGAGCTTGAAACAATTATAAGACAGATTATAAAATGAACCACTGGAAAAGGTGCATTAAGAACAGCAACCCCGACTAAATATCAAACTGGAAATGTTTGCATAACTTAGCACTTACTTTGTAGTCTTAAGTAGGAATCAGTTGATAACAATATATGCGTTTCTGTGTAGATACAATTTGAAAACGGTTCACAGAACCTTCGGCAAAACCTGTGACTTAAATTTGAAATCATGAACATAAGAGAAGAGATTTTTGAGAGTTGAAACGGAAGAGAACAGGCAGAGGGACGCCAAAGGAGAGACGACTGCACTGTTCGTATTTACCTGCCACGGGTGATCTCCATACTCGGCATTTTCTCCCCCGACGACTTTGGCCGACACTTTCTGGCCGCAGGGAAACTGTTGTCGGCTGTTGTCCAGAGGAAACTTGGGGTGACCTCCATGGCGGGAAGTGGCTCGTTCGCTGTTTCTTAAAGCTGAATAACGACGAGCTTGCGTGCCTGTTGACAGACGGAGTCATTGTGATTTTCACATCTGAATTCAAAGTTTACTAAAGTGTACAATGACATTTTTAGTTCTAATCAAAACTTTAAATTGCGTTCATGTCTCTATGAACCACCTGTTAACTCGGGTATTTGTTTTACATTTTGCTTTATTTAAGACAAAATTCTATTTTGTTATATACCCATACAGAATGATTTTATAGTCCAGAATTTACATGAAAAAATTTAAGGAGGCAGTCAGAATTCACACTAAAATAATATATATATATATATATATATATATATATATATATATATATATATATATATATATATATATATATATAATATATATATATTAGCTACTTGGACATTGTTGTTGGTCCTTGGGTTTTTGTTACCCTACTGCCCACCAGTCTATACCCAGTTATAAAGGGTTACCAGTTTTTGCCGGGGTCAACTTTTTAAGAAGGGTGTTAATGGAAAAAAAAATTAATAACACAGACCGTTGTACCTCTGTAACGCCACTCCGTGCAAAAGCGGAAAAGGAATATACTGGATATCATCGTCACTATAGCTTCCAACGAAGTGGACTTTTGCAAAAGGCCTCTGTGAAATTCTGCCACTGATGTCCCTCCAGCGTTTTCTGCCACCTTTTGTCTTTCCTGGGCTCTGCTCTCCGGAAATCTCCCCTTTTCTCTCAGCTCCCTTCTCATCGTTGTCGCCCAAATAGATCTGGGTCTTCCATCACTCTCGGTACCCACAAGTGCCCAGCTAACGCTATCAAATACTATTCTCCCAGAGGTTGTGCAAAAGATATAAATATTTTCCTTTCAGAGGTGGCTTCACGCCTCACTCCCCCTTGCACCCCCAAACCCACAGCCATGTTCCTTTTGATTGCTATCTGTCGGTAGTTCACTATTTAGCTCAGCAGGGGCACTTTGGGTTTCATTGTGATAAAATAATTTCGCCTGGCTCAAGACCGAACCTGGGCAATCTCATTGGCGTGACATGCATCCTACAGCTACAGTAGATTATTATGAGGACCTTTATAGAGTGAAAAGGCTCTAGCTAAGCATGTCTCCTCGAATCAAGCTCGTTCGCTTTAAGGAAATTGTGTGACTATATTTCCACTAACTGATAAGGATTCACTTTGGGTTTAGAGATTTGTGCAGAACGAAAATGATTTATTTGAATAAAAGAGAACAGAGGGAAACGAGATAAATACTTTTTTTCATGTGGAGGCAGAAAAAAGATAATCATGTATTGTAAAACAGAAAAATTATTGAAAATTAAATGAACTTCTTCCCTCCTTCCCTAAATGCATGCAGAATATTCCTTATTGCTGTTACAATAAGAATCTTGACCTTTCACTTCGTACAACCTTTATCTGATAAAACTAACTAGAAAATTATTTATACTGAAGTGTTGTGCAAGAAAGATAAATCAATATCGGTCTACCTGTTTTGGTCTCATAATTATGTTTGCAGAGAGGCTAATCAAATCCAGCGTGGCCCTACCCATCATGGCACCAAACAGGCCAGCAGTGAAAGTTGTCTCTTCAACATACGTAAATAAGAGAAAGAGAGCGAGAGGGGAAAAAAGTAGATGGAAAAAAAAATATAAAAAAAACTTCCTGCTTCACCGAACTGCGCACTTTAGATTCGTGTAGATCAAGATGACGACATCTGGAAGTGAATAGTGCAGTTCTAATCAATAAAAACAACAGAGGGGACTTACTGAAGTTATAGTAGCCTAGATGCCGAAACTGCAGAACCATAAGACGTTTTTAAGCCTTCTTATGTTTCATCGCTGTTTTTCTCAAAAAACAAAAAATGCAGACTGGTAAAAACCAGATTGGCCAAAGGTACCACACTGGTATTATGGGTCAAAGGAGTGAAAGGAAGAATCCGCGAAAGAGAGATATATAGAGAGTGTGACCCAGAATATCACTACATGACAGGGGACACGCCCTGCTAGTCTGTTTATTTACACTGAGTTTGGCGCCACGTGGTCCTTTCGCCATATTTGGAACGCTGCGCTGGAGAGTATCTGCTGCATTCCTGAGAGCATCGATAACACCCACACCCGCAACTCTCTCGGACCTTTGCCCAACCGTCCTTCTACGTAGACTACGGTTTCTTCTTCTGCATTTTTTTTTCTTTTTCTAGTTCTGTATTCATTTTGCGCATCTCATACCACAGTTAAATTGTATTAAAATAGCTAATGTTGACTCCTGTAATTTTGCTTTTATGAGCTGTGTGTGAGAAACTGCAAATCATATATAAAAAAGTATAATGTGAAGATGAAATGTGAATTATAGGCTGATCAGTAGTAGTAGTAGTACGTAGTAGCAGTAGTCATAGTAAAAGAAAGAAAACAAATCGTAGCTTATCAACACACAATTAGATGCCGTCACAGTAACGTAAACAGAAGGCGAACATTTACACAAACAATGAAATATGTTTTAATGGAATACGTTTTACAGTAGTCTTACAGTGATACTGTTACACCACAATGTAGAAAAACTGTTTTCCCTTTCCCTCTCGTGTAATGGACATTATGACTCCATACGATCTCTCTCTCTCTCTCTGGAACCTTAGTGCGTATGTGTGTCAGTGTGTCTCGCTATCTCGTCACAGATGAAGTTTTTCTTCTCCAGTTGCATGACTTCCCTTCAGAGTGTGCAACATCATTTACATAAAACGCATTTTTCTTTTCGTCCTATTTCGTTTTCTTTGCAACTGCTACATTGGAAAGTCTGCGGGAAGTCTGCCAATAGAAATATTTAGGTCAGTGGGCCACCCAAATCCTTTTACTGGGCCGTTCGTTTTTCCGTAGCGAATACTTTCGCTTTTATCCGTTACATAGCTGTCATTACGTGTGAACAAACCCTTTCCTTTCCTCCTTCTCTCCTTCTTTTCTTCTTCTTCTTCCTCCTTTGCAGTGGGTTTTCACTGTCGCCTTCGTGACAGCCTGCGTCTCTTGAAATAAAGCTACCATCGGTCTATGGCTCTAGACAGACCCTAGGGGCATCCTGTTGAGGATGTCCCCATAACGGTTTATGCACCTGTTTATCATGTGCTTTTTAGAACCACGTGCAGGATGATTTGTTTATTATTTCTCGTTAGGTATAACTTAAACCAGAACTCCAAGGACTACAAAATAGGTTGGTAGGTTTATGCGATCTGACATATAAGGATAAGCGTCAGAGTACCTTATAATAAAAAAAAAAACTTAACAAAACAAGGAATCTAATTACCTTTCTGATGTTTTATGACGTAGAGATTGGTTGCCATTATTATTATTAAAAAGCTTTTCATTATTATCCTCCAAAAGCTTTCCATTATCCGCTTCTTAGTCACGGGTATCTCAGTTTTGAAATGAATATTAGATCGCTCAGTCAAGCCGTTTCGGTGTTTTCATATTGCAGCTTCAACAAAGTATAGTTAGTTAGTGACATCTGTTTAATATACCTGTGTGGAGGGTAGTGCCATCGGTGCACCTCCTGTTGTACACTGTAGGTATTACTTAAGCTTTGTTGCAACGTCCCTTCGGCTCCTAGCTACAACCACTGTAACTGCTTTTACTGTACCTCCGTTCATATTATCTATCTTTCACCTTGCTTGCCACCCTCGCCTAACAATAGTTGCATAGTGCTACAGCGAGGTTTTCCTCCTGTTACACCTTTCAAACCTTCTTTACGCTCAATTTCCTCCCCAGAACTGAATGATCTCATAGGTCCTAGCACTTGGCCTTTGGCCTAAAGTTCATATTAAAATTCCAATTTGTCTAAGACTCATTGTCACCTTGGAGAGGGAAGTGCAGCGTGCAGTTGTCTAAATAGAACCGTAGAATCGGGAAAATTTAAAGACTTTTATAGCAGAGAAATTATTTTTTAGGTGAAAATGACGCGTTACTGGCTGAGCAAAAGTGGCTGAAACGAGGATGTTATCAAGTCAGGTCTCATACAAAAAAACCACAAAGAAAACAGCGAAGAGTTTGTCCAATAATCATTTCGTTTGCCAGATTGGCAATGGCCTTACAGTAGTTGCCAGCAGCTCAGCTGTTGTGGCATATCTATGACCAGAGTAAATCACTGATAACCAGTTGATGGTGAGGTTTGCGCGGCTTTTGATTATTGTGATTAAGCCACAGTTACACAACTTCAGATTTTCAGGTTTTTGTTCTAATATCCTGTAAGAGCTTCATGTGTGTCTGTATGGACTATGACAACAATAATTATAACCATGCACACCAAAATATGGTAGTAATAGCACATCCATTTACACACGAGATTTCCACACGTGTTGAGTAATCTTCCATACTTACGAATGCCAAACAACAACTGACTTTTATCCCATTCGGATTATGTTTCTTGGTTTTTACTCACTGTGCACTATGAATTATGTAAGATAAATATACCAAATGCTATCGGGTGTTAGGACCTACGCCGAGTGGAACCGATGTTAACCCATGGGAATGTTCTCTAACTCGAAATGGTAACGTGGTAGAAAATGAATAATTATGATCCCCAAAGGAATGAGATCATTGCGGACTCTGGCAATAAGTTTCAAGTACTTGCATCCCAAATAAGGGCCTGTCTTAAAACTAATAGCTTTGTTTGTAGATGAAAAAAATAATTTGGTTTACAGTTAAGAACTAAATCCCCTACTGTGTATGACGCTCCGAGTGCATACCAAGTAATCTTTGTCCGGTATGTTGCAAGGCCCAAATATGGCATATTGAAAAGCATTCATTCAGGTCATTTATCTTGCGTAGTCTAACCTAAGTGATAACTACGGGTTGTCTGTGACGACAGTCTACTCTACCCCTAGATAAGGTTACTTGAACATTCTACTTGCTACTAACCCCCGTAGCCCGCCCTGGAGCTATCCTAGCCTTGTGGCTTACCAGATAAATTAGATGCGCCTTATTGAGCTCTACAACATATTCAAATGGCATCCCGATACAAGGATTTCCCGAATTTTAGCGTTCTGTCAGGAGAAATGAGATCTATATTCAAATTTTAGTATATACAAATCTTATCTAATATCTCGAAGAGTTTCAACTGTATTTAAATAATGTTTTTGGCATGTTTTATAATCAAATTATGTCATCTGCAAAATTTGAAAAAATGCTTTGAAGGCATAAACATTATACAGTATAAATAAAACGTACCTATACCATATGAGAACTAAATATGGAAACATTCGTTTGCATGTTGAAAATATTAGACAGGCAAAGAATTCACTCAAAATATTTATAGGAGAAATCTTGACAACAACATGACTAAGCGAAACACCAGAGCCAGAGAATTAAAAAACGCTTGGAAACACTTTCGCCAAACGTGTGTGTATGGGAGCCTTTGGGCGAAAGAGAAGAGTCTTGTCACTTTTCATTACGGTTACTTACTCGTTTCCACTGACTGAGATGTCGAAGGAAAACTACATTGTATTTTTCGTACTTTTCCAATGCACTTTTTCCCTCTCCCGGTCTCCTATGATTATAAGTCTTTATTTGTGTATACAAGCATCCAATCACACACACAAGCATATGTGAATCAGCAACATCATTCAAGGAGATACACGGAGGTAAAAGGGTGTAGGAAATACCAAAGGTTCTGCAGGGAAAAGCTCAGCTTTTAATGAAAGGATCCTTGACCTACTGAGGAAGATAAGCTGAACACGAGATCGGCGTTCCCTCATTGCATTCTCTGGATGGGAAAATTTCCCTTTCCACAATAGATTACCGGAGGCTGGTTCTTGACCGATGACTCGGGAGGAATTGCCGGAACTTGCTCCTGCAGGAAAGTTGTTCCCCGTAATACCCGCCTCCGCGAATGGGGCCAGTCTTTCCTTTCGTTTTCCCTCCATATTCTTAGGTAGAAAGGTCAATCATTTGTTGAGGGATAGCGCATCAAAATCGGATATAGAAAGAGACGACTTTCACAACATGTCCGTCTTGCAAACATGTCATTCCTGGCTACCCATCATAGTTTTTAAAAACTAAGCAGCTTCGTTAATGTTTGAACGAACAGATTCCGAGGAAAACGGTCAGATTAAAAGAGAGAAATTGGAAAAGCACTGAGCAATTGAATGACTGAATACACAGGCGGAATGTCCATGGGAACGGGTGTTAGTTTTTGTGATAAATAGTAGAACTGCAAGGTATACATAAAACTAGAAAATTCACCAATAGGCTGATTGCAATTGTTTAATATATTTGTTTTATATAGTTTATTTCTTTAATATGTTTGTTTAATGATTTTTTTATGAGTTCACTGACAGTGAACTCATTTTAGTAAACAAATGAAATAACTTTAAAGGGCTTACATCTCTGTGCTCCTCGCCATAGATATATCTATGCTTCTTCCGACTATATCTCTGTGGCTTATTCAAAGCACACAGGCAGTAACCGGCCTATGAGACCAATCATTAAACATTCTTATACCTTTGATAGGAAACATTTCCGACATGAATGTAAAAAAAAAAAAAAAAGGTCGACCTCATAAACAAATTGAATATTTTGAAATTGAATTTTGATTTTAATATGGTTAGTTTAGATGTCGACGGCTTATTTACAAAAGGAACTGCAGATGATTTACTTGAATTTTTGGAGGAAGAATGAGAAAGTTATGCTATTCCTTTAACTTCAGCAAAGGAGAATTCGGCATGGCTACGGGTAATCCCTTATCTCCTGTCCTTGGTAATATTTACATGAGATTTTTTTTTTTATAAGGTTCTTACCAAGAATTTTGCCCCCAAAAGTTATGTTGTTTTAGATATGTAGATGATATTTTCTGTAAAAGTAAATTTTCTTGATGTGACTCTCCATGAACATGATAAAATTACAACTTTTCAGTCTTTCGAAAATCAGCTAACATTGCATCTTTTGTTCATTTTTATTCCAATCATCATCAGATTGTTAAATTCTCTATTTTTTCTGGGATGTTCTTAAGGGCTTTGCGTGTTTTTAGCCGGCAGTTCATTGATGCTGAGATTAAAATTATTTATAAGATAGTATTGCCTTGCAACTTAAATACCTGAGGACTTTTGTAGATGTAGCATGGAAAAGAGCCATTTTATTTAACTAATAACACACTTGGATTTAATAAGCATAATATTCTCAAATTACCGTATGATGGAAGGTTTATAGAAATTCCTAGAATTTGGAAGCTTTTCAACATAAATGTTGTTTTCAGTAACTTTAGGGTTAAGAGTTTAGAAATGAAAAATCCTCCAAAAGATGTTTCTGGCTGCATATATGAAATTCCTTGTACAAAAAAAAATGTGATAAAATATATTATGGACAAGCGGGAAAATCACTTTCACAACGAACCAAAACAACACCATTATTCTGAGAGAACTGGCCAAATATCGAATACATGATTCGTACATATGAGAGATTTCGATCATCCTATTAACTGGAGTCAGACAAGTTCCACAGTCCCGTGTAGCGACACAGTTAAAAGGGATATCATTGAATCTTGTTTTATCAGCGACACAATTAAAAGGAATATCATTGAATCTTGTTTTATTAAGTCAAGTAATGGAAGTGTTTTAAATTTAAGTCTTGGTTTATGTAAACTCGAAGTCTTCATATTAAAAATAGTTGTTTATACATATAAGCAACAAAATTAATATTCAATTTATACATATTTTCGAATTTTGTATGGCTAAGCTTCCGTATCTCTTACAGTTAAGTCTGTAGTTTTAGTTTGTGATCTCGTGATCCCCATTTATCCTAGATCATCTCACTCTTTATTACCCTTTTGACAATTAACCATCTTGTTTTTTTGTTCTTTTTGTTTACCTTGTCACCTTTTCAACTGTCTCATTTAAGCTCCGAAGATGCTTAAATAAACAGGTGAAAGCGCTGACTTCTGCCTATCATTTTCCTGTGGTATTTACTTATATACTGAAGTCAAGTGCTTCTACTGTGATTTTTAAGCATATCTATCTATCTATCTACTACTATCTATATCTATCTATCTATCTATCTATCTATCTATCTCTACTCTCTCTCTCTCTCTCTATATATATATATATAATATATATATATATATATATATATATATATATATATATATAATATATATATATATATATATATCACCACCGAGAACACCGGGATTAAAACTCTTCACAGATGTGCAGAACGATTTAGGCCCATCCTGGTAAAATTCTTGGTGGGTTTCCTCTACGATAGAATAGGACATGGGGCTAACATCTTCTCCCCAAAATTATTTCCGAGAACCAGAAAGGAGCAACCCTCTGGAATCAGTCCTCCTAAGTGGAGAGGTGGGTAGATCGAACCCCACTCCCCGACATCAGAGATTACTTCAAATGGATCTATAGCTTTGTAGTGACAAGCGTATCCAAAAGAGCGCGAAGAGTTCGAGGAGAGGGCATTGTGGCTATTATAATAATTACATTCGTATCTGGTACATAATCACCTATAGATTTGTCTCCATAGAGTAGAAGGTGCCAGTCACCTGACATCCCACTCTGTTTGCAACCCAGCGCAGTATATTATTGTAGATTCACTTCACCCGTGCATCTCATGCCTAACGCCGTTCCTTACGACGCTCCTGATTGGCTGTTGATAAGCCAGTCACAGGGTTGGAAACTCTCAGTCTCGAGAGAGAGTTCACATAGGCAGGATGTATATGCCACCTCTCCTTTTTCAAAAGTTATAATTTTCATTACACCTCAGTTTTACTGCAGGAAAGTAGTGTTTCGCAATTGCATCACTAAACATCGACAAGCCGATGATTTAAGGATTATAATGATATAGGAATTATGAAGAAGAAAATCGTAATATATAATAAAAAGGAATAATGAGAGGGATATATGGGGATTGATTGTAGCGAAAGAAAAATCAGTGGGACGAATGAATTTTCTCCATAAGGTATCAATATTTAAGTAACGATTTTATATATATATATATATATATATATATATATATATATTATATATATATATATATATATATATATATATATATATATATATATAGAGAGAGAGAGATTAATATTGATACCCCCGTCTATAATTTTTGGTACCATTGTCTTCCATGACTTTTAAACTACAAAACTGTATGAAACACAAGGTGATAAATGATGAATGCACTGCGATCTCATAAGCTATGAAAGAATATATTTTATATTAAGAATCTTATGTTTGTTTCACTATAAATATTTTCCCACTCAGTTTACTGAAGTACATAATTCTTATATCATTATAATCCTTAAATCATTGGCTTGACGATGTTTAGTGATGAAATTGGGAAATGCTCCTTTTCTGCAGGTAAAACTGAGATGTAACGAAAGTTATAACGTTTGAAGGATGTTGGAACACAAATGTTGCCTACGTGAACTCTCGAGAGACCGAGTTTCGAGCCCTGTGATTGGCTTATCAACAGCCAGTCAGGAGCGTCGTAAGGAACGGCGTTGGGCATGAGATGCACGGGTGAAGTGAATCTACTATATTAAACAGGTGCATAATCCACTACATGATAAAGACTCTCTAACTCCGTCCTTGCCGTGGATTTGAACTTCAACCCTCTAGTGACAATAGGGAGCCATTATAACATATGTATGTGTGTATATATGTATATATATATATATATATATATATATATATATATAAATATATATATATATATATATAAAGTGTAAGTATATCTACGTTTTCTTTTGTGTCTGTAGTTACGTGTATGGTAGGTAGAGTATACTTACGCTTTTTTTTGAATCAAAGAAAATAAAACAGGACTGAAGAAGGAGACTAAAGTAGGAAACTCGTTTGCCTCACAGAAGCGTTCCCAAGTCAAGTAAAGATACTTGAAGATAGAGAAGATGTCTGCAGTTGAGTTACCGAACAAGATTTGTTTTATCGGGCTATACGAATTCATAGCTGCTTTCTTCTGATTTAGAAAGCATCGTCCAGACGGGAAATGCTTGAACTAAGCGACGTTATCGGTTAAGGATGGAAATGACTTAGAGCATTTAAATACGAGAAAATAAAGGTGATTTAATCGTTTTTTTTTTCTTTTATCGTCATCCAGAATCGCTTCTTATATTTAAGAAACGGGAGCGATATCTCTTTCATTCACAATAAATGTATCGGTCAGAATACTAAACTATATAAAGATAAAAAAAAGTCCTATATAGATGGAATATAATCTCGCCCGTTCTCTCCCTCTATCTCTCCGCCAAGTTCAGCGGGTACGCTGCCTCCCATAAAAGAAAGAAAAAGAAAAGTAGATTGAATCATTTCTTGATTCCTGAAACCCCGATGTGATTTGCCGTCATCCGAAACTATCGCTTTTTCGAAGTCATTATCCGAGACAGAAATGAATAGGAAAAGATAATTATGTATATATTTTCTATAATGACTTTTCAACCATGACGTCACACGACAGTCCTCTTTCCCTCGCCCAAAGGAGTTTTAAGAGATGTCTGCAACTTTCACAGAAAGGGCGAAAGCAAAGAAACAATGAAGGAAGAAAGTCGCTTTGGAAGAAAGAAAGTGACTGTCGGAGAAAGTTGTCGCCATAATTATGTGGTATGGAGTGGCCCAAGTGATAGAAAATACTATGCTCCTTCGACGGCAGCGAATAAAGGGCATTCATCTTGGTGTTCTGGCAAGAAGTGATACTTTCTTTTTTTCTTTCTTTTTTTCTTCTGTGAATCACCCAGGTTACAGCTGTTTCCTTTGCCAGATGATTTCTCTTGAATCAATTCATTGACGAGATCTCACTCTGTCGTGGAAACTCTGCAATATACGGAGAGACGCCCACAACAACTTCCAATTTTTTTTTTTTTTTTACCTTTCCGTGGGGCAACTCCTCACCCGACATGTTACACAACTGGTGAGAGGAGTCAATGTCGAAGTATTAAAGAAAAGATGAAGAAAACTGAAGAAACAATTTGTAAAGATGTGAAAATAAATGGTATCATTTGATAGGTGTTTATGTGTAACAAGGTTATTGACCTTAGAACAGCACGTCTTTAAAATCCCATTCCATGTTATCTATAGGCTTATTACTTCTTTGGATAGACCTTCGAATGAGAATTATTATATTCCTCTGCAGAAAATGTTGTCATAGTTCCGCTTCCAGTTGAGACGCCGCGTAACTGCTTTCAGAGATGATTGTTAATTTACACAAAATAATTTGATAACGGGTACAATCTGGTGTTGGTCTGCTTCAATTTTTCTTCCATTTTCTCTTAATCTACACTATGGGTTTTCCTGTTCTTCCGAGAGATCAATGAAATTTCCATCTTCGTTTATCATCGAATGCTAACACGCATGCATGACATGCACTAGCATGGAGAAAATATATCCGCACATGAATATGTACAATACACATGCAAACGTCCCCATATTTGTATTTATTCCGTATAGACTCGCGCGGACATGAATGTGTGTACTGCCACTGGACCTACTGCAATTGTCCAATTAAAAAAAAAAAAAAAAAAAAAGACTTTTTAAGATGGAAGTAGTTGCAGCAAATAACCATATCTAAAAGTCCTCTGCCTTCATTTAAATAAGGGTTGTTGTAATTCAGGTCGTACCTGGCTGGCATGCAAAGCCAGTCGGCATCAGTATTCCGTGTAGGTGCCAATGTCGCACTCCTTTTGGTTGTCAAAGTCCTTCGTTCCTTCTGCCGTAAATTTGTGGAGCGTCTTACTTCTAATATTGCGGATGTTCGTCTCCTAAGTTGAAAATGGCCTGTAATGCAACTCATAAGAGTCATTGTTTTCATCTTTATTTTTAGTTTTTGAATTTATTTCGGAACTGCTGCTTGGAAATGTATTGAGTTGCTCGTTTTTATACCTATTCATGTAGCCCTCTCGTGTACGCATTCACATCTGATTCTCATGATCAGAATCTTGTATTTGATTGTGCATATATATATATATATAGTATAAATATATATATATATATATATATATCAATATATATATATATATATTAATATATCTATATATATATATTATTAAATAATATTATTATATATATATATATATATATATATATATATATATTCCTAGTGTGTGCATGGGGGAAGAATCAGTATGTTTATTTTTATATCTGCTTCTCTATGCGAGCGATTTCTACTCTCTCGCGAGCATTGTCAAGTGATTTCTGAAATGCTGCTCTTTTAAAGTTAATCAATGTGAGGCTGTATGCCACCTCACAGTTTCCTACCTATTTCCCCTTAACTTTTGTAATACTTAATTATCTATGTTCATCTATAGACATATTAAATTGTACTTGTACTGGATACTTCTTGCTCTCTGCAAGAGTCACTTGTATTTCAGATCAACTCTTCTACTCGTCTGGTTTTCTTCTTTATCATTTTTTTTATAATGGCGTCTTATGCGCATCGTCATACGCACAACGGTAATCAAATACAAGATTCTGATCATGAAAATCAGATGTGAAAGCGAACACGAGAAGCTACACGAATAGGTATAAAAACGACCAACTCGATACATTTCTAAGCAGCAGTTCCAACATAAATTAAATAAACTAAAAATAAAGAACAAAACAATGACGCTTATGAGTTGCATTACAGGCCCTCTTCAACCTAGGAGACGAACATCCGTCATATTAGATGGAAGACGCTCCACACATTACGACACAGAGAATGAAGGACTTTGACAACCAAGTGGAGTGTGACATTTGTCCCGTAATGTTGTCTTCTATTGAAGCTAACGAATAATACCTTTTATATTCATATTGAAACAGAAGGGAATTGGATGAATTGATAGATGAAATGGTAGAATACACGTACCCACACGCAGAGTATGATATTGGAGAAAAGGATGTTGCAGTTAAGCAGGAAATACCCGGTGAGTGGAGGACTGTCGTCGAATGCGTAAAGATGGTGTCGACGTCTGTTCCTGTTACCTAATTCTATATTTGACAATCTCTATCTACACAGTACTGGCATAGTTAAGCACTACTAGATATTATAGATGTGCATTCCATTAACATAGAAAGTACAGCAGCATCAAACTCGGGAAATCCGCAAACAATCTGAAATGTCCACCGCACACAAGTACACACAGACACACATACGCTCGGATTTATATGTAACATACACACACACACACACACATATATATGAGTCATATCACATTACCGTGATTCATGTATATACATCGAGCTACAAATGTCCTTTAATATCTAATTCCGAGGTAGAGCGAATTAGATATTAAAGGACATTTGTAGCTCAATGTATATATATATATATATATATATATGTGTGTGTGTGTGTGTGTGTGTGTGTGTGATCCGAGTGTATGTGTGTAGCCTACTTGTGTGTGGTAGACACTTCAGATTGCTTGCGTATTTCCCGAGTTTGATGCTTCTGTACTTTCTATGTTAATGCATCTATAAATAGATGAAGATTGTTAAATATGGAATTAGGTCACAGGAAAAGACGTCGACACCATCTTTACGCATTCGACGACAGTCCTCCTCTCACCGGGCATTTCCTGCTTAATTGCAACATCCTTTCTCTTCTCCAATATCATACGCTGAGTGTGGGTACGGGTATTCTACCATTTTATCTGATTATTCATCCCATTCCCTTTTATTTCATCATGGATATAAAATGTATCATTTTTTGCTTCGATAGAAGAAGGAAATTACCAAAAAATGCTACCAAAATTCATTGATGTCATAAATGCCTTACAATATAAAAGAATAAAAGTCTTCAAGAGAGAGAGAGAGAAAAAAAACAAGAATTAATGTTAACTGCATTAAAATGGAACTTGATAACAACTCTAAACAACTCCAGAAGGATTACATGAAATAAAAATAGTTTACGCGGATGTCATAGATGGATTAGACATTGGAAAGTAAGAAGGCAGCCAGCAAAGTCAATGTCGGAAAAGAGGAAAGAATTGGCATAGGAAGAAAGTGAATTTTGGCGATGAAATTCACCGAAAGTAACTCTCTCTCTCTCTCTCTCTCTCTCTCTCTCTCTCTCTCTCTCTCTCTCTCTCTCTCTCTCTCTCTCTCTCTGTCGTTATTTTCAGATTTAGAATGACCGAACTAGCAATGGCATTGAATTTCACAAACGAAAACATTTCCACAGCAGTAATTTCAAGTGAACCATTCACGGGTCATCGAGAGTAAATAGAATCTATCTAAAGTAGGAAAGCTCTTGACGTCATCGGTTTCATTCTTTATTGTGTAAAATGAAATGGAGGTAAGCTAACAACTGTACTACGTTTTCAGCTGAAATAATTCCTCGCGAGACGTTATGTCCCTAAGGATACCATTTTTCTACATTTGATGAAGCTCTGCTGAAATTTTACTCCAGACGAAATTTGACATTAGTGTGACAGAAACGCTTCAAAACTGGTGCAATGAATGACAATGTTTATTCTATATTGAAAAAAAAAAACTGGAATCGACAAATACAACGTTAAGCAACTGGAAGTTATTCATGCCAAACCTAATTCTGCTCTTTGGCAATGCTATTGTAATCGTATCTTCATCTTTTTTAATCGTATCTTTATCTTTACAATCTCATATTTAACTGTTTAGTTGTATCTAATCTTTTTAATCGTACCTATATCTTTTTTAATCATATCTATATCTTTTTAATCGTATCTGCGAGTATCTATCATTCGACGGCATACTCACGGTCTAGGTATATTATACCTAGACCGTGGCCGTACTAAAACTCGCACACATTTACGTGGGAATTTTCGTCCTTTTAGAAGACACGATTGATTGTTTTTGAGGTCCATGGGAGGGAGCCGTAGCGGCGTGTCCGTCATGAAAACCGCAATTAATCCGTTTGTGAAGAATCCACATCTGTCCGAAGTAAGTCACCGCGTCAATTATCGAGTCAGCTGGATAACGGATATGTAGATGGGGATCCAAACAAGTGGAATCTTGAGCAGTTTCTCTCGCAGCGGAGGACCTGTTTCGGTTGGCGTATGATGAAAGTGATGGTGGTGGGTCACTGGGGGGGGGGGGGGGGGTGAGGACGTGGGGAGGGGAAGAGAGTATCTTGCTTCTCCGGACTTTTCATTTCCCTTTAGAATCTTGGATCAATTTTGGTAATCTATCTCAGACTTAGCGGATACGAATTCCAGTGCATTGTTGTAGAAATACAGCAAAAATCAGTTTTTCATCTAAGTGATAGCAGGCCGTATAGGTACTAGACTGTGTTAACTTCACCTTCCATCTGTTTATTGTAGACCGTAAAATATGAGTAATTATGAATTAGAGACGATTATTTTACGGAAGAAAGGTCCCTAACCGACTTAGCTCCATCCTTTTCACTTTTAAATCTTGAACTCTTATCCTCGATGTTTCCGGAATTCTTTTTTTCTTTTTTTTCTTTTTTATCTCGTTGCTGACTTTTGCTGTTGTGATTCCAGGTTATAATAATGATAAATTCTTTACTAAAAAGGCAGGGTATTCTATAGTGTAGGTAGAACATTTCACTAATATTTTCCTTTGTTTCTTAATCTCGTTTTATACTGTGTTCAATCCCATTAAACTTAGTTTACACAATTAAAAGCCTGCAGAAATGAGCACAAAAATATCTGAACCTTAAATTAAACTAATTTTACGATTTCCAAAAAGCCTGGAGAGCTTACCTGTCACGAATATGATGCAGAGCAGGATGAGGTGTCCCGATGCTGGGTAAAACGAAGAGAAGACTGAGGGAGCCATCCCGCTCGGTAGCTAAGAGTCCTCCTTTTCTATCACTCGTTCTTAAAACTTGACTCTTGTTGTCCTCTCGCTGGTGCGCTCGAGATGGTCTTCAACGTTTTGCCGAAGCACAGCCGCAACTTAGAAACGATTCGAAGTGGTTGTCGCGTCTGAAACACCTTTGCAAATGAGGGAACTAACGCCTAACGCAGATATCGTTAGTCCACGAAAAGACTCATTTATCTTTAGAGATTTTAAACTAAGAGAATTTAACCTTTGAGAAAAGCCTAAGGACGGCGTTTCTAGCATTCGTCTCTCTCGAAGTCACGTGTGTGTGCCGATGGGGGAGCGCTTAGTCGAAAGGGAACGTTGCTAGCGGTGTCAGCGGTACTTTTGCTTTCTTTCTCCGGGTGCAAACGGAAATATAACGGGCCGAAGGTCTCGGTCTTTTCCTGTTCTTTTTTTCCTTTCCCTTCGCTAAGAATGCCTTTCACCTAATAGTAGGAGTTATCCAAGGATTGGGCGATGGGAGAATGGTAGCGGGAAACTAGATGTAGGTCAGTGAGAATGAGGTTTCAGGTTAATGAATATGCTCCATCTTAAAACTTCAGGTACAAAGTACGAAAAACTAGTCCTTCCGGATACATTCATCTATAATTCGCTTAGTTTCGAGGTAAATTCTAAAGATAATGGCTGTCTTGGTCTGTGCACAATATGGAAGGCAAAGCAGTCAGCTGTGCCAATGAACGGGATCATAAGCAGAGAAAACGGCCACTTCGTTGCAAAGCTGTGTTTTTGCCACAGTCGAACGAAGCAAGTGACTGAAATGTGCTAAGGGAGGCAAAGCACCGTATGGCTACTCCGGTGGGTGAGTTGACACTGAAAGCTGGCTGCTAACCTCACAGTTGAGGTACATATAGTTCTCACCAAACCTTCACAAGTCTGTGACGTCATACCACACGGATACACACGCACGTACAAATGCGAAACACATCAAGATGGATGATAAAAGAGAGAGAGGCGAAATTTCAAGAATTAAAAAAAGAACCGCGTCACCTTGCTCCAAGAAAGCATTCGGAAAGTGCCTTATCACGTGATCTGAACTACTGCAATATGACGCAGAAAGTAGAAGTAGGAAAGGATTCCGCCAATCCCTTCTTCTGGAAAAGGGAACACTTCCATGACCCCAGACGGCGAGAGTGACAGGCAGTGGCTGAGCGTTTCCAGGGAACTCGTACTACATGCGCCAATACAGAACCGGTTAGCTCGGGGTTAACTGTGCCACTGGGCCATTTCTCTTATTGTGTCTGTTTTATTCTGTTCGATGTCCGTTCTCTTTGTGTAAGGCTTCTAACAAAGGGACTTACATAATGCCAGGTCAGTTTTTGCCGTGTAATGTGTTCCGTTCCATTTTTCCAAACGAAAAATTTTAGAGCCGTGGATTACTTGCGACTGACTATGACAACAAGTAAAAATGTGACTTTTCTGTAGAGCGAATAATGTCCTTAATCACGGTAGAACGGTGAGGGAAGAATTGGTGACTTGGAACAAATACTTTCGTAGTATATTCTATATTTTTAAGTTCACACTGAATATAAGTTCACAGACCTTTATATACAAAAACAGAAAGGGGGGTTGGGGTTACAGTTTGTTAATCTGGGCGGCGTGTTTAATCAAAGGAGACAAGGAAAGAGGATCAAGGGACAATCCAGGATGGAGATTTAAATTCTTTTTTGGCGTGGCTTCAATAAAAATGGATTCCAACAGACTCCTTTTGCGGTGATCATTAAGCCTGCAGATTATCAAGGAATTATCTCAGTTAATAGCATGGTCTGTCTTAAGCCAATGGTCCGCAATGCCGTTATTCGTTAATCCTCTTGATATGGCATATTTATGCTGTATGAAACTCTGAGCCATGGCCCATGAAACTCGCAGCCGAAACGGCCCGATGGTGACCTGCGTTGTTGGCACCTATAGCGGCGCCAAAACTACGATCATGGCTAAATTTAACCTTAAGTCAAATAAAAACTAAAGAGGCTAAAGGGCTGCAATTTGTTTAAGTTTGATGATTGAAGAGTAAATGATCATCATACTAATTTGCAGCCTCTGTAGTTTTTAAGATCTGAGGGCCGACAGAAAAAGTGTGGACTGACAGATAAAAGGCCATTTCTATAGTTTTCTTTTACAGAAAACTCAAAACTTAATTTCAGGAGCCAGAATAATATGATAAGGAGACTTTCGCCTCTGTCCCTTCGGGCTGTGATTTACTTACTCCTCTAAATATGGACGGTCGCGCGAATATTGTGCTTTCAGCGTCTGCGTTTCCCGGTTTTCTTTTCTACGAAATCTCAATAACAATGAGATAGCGAGTAGGTGATTGGCGATGTCCTAATTGGAAGAGAACTTATTTTTTTCCATTTATAGTCTCGTCCATTACGTAAGGATGCGTCCTTCCACTAATCCTATGCAACAGAGAGAGACATTTCAAAGTAGCAAACTTAAGGGTCTAGTTCTCGGGGATAATCTCTCAACCTTTTATTCAATTCCTAATGACTCAATTCCGTTCTCACTCTTAAGTATGGTTCGTGGAGAAAACTTTTGGGAATCAAATTTATTCCCACAAGTATGGTAGGTTTAACGTTTTGTCAACCAAACTGAGTCATTTTTGTAACTATTTCGTTACTAACTTACAAATTGATATTTGCTGATCAAATATTTAAAGTAACTGCTGCAGATAGTGTCTTAAGCAGTGATTGATAGCTTCTGATCGCCTTCACAAAAGCCATTGCCTTAGGCTTCTAAATACCATGCAATCTGTTTCATTTTAAGGCATATCCAAGCAAAAACAATAATGATGACAAGTGTTAAACAGTAAAAAAAAAAAACTGAAGACCCTTCAATCACTCACATGGAGATATCTATACTCACTCCATTTCCAGGTATGTCATCATCATTAAATCATCCTCATTTGTAGCGTTTTTGGCATCTCAAATCAACATACCCAAGATTTATTTAAAGGCCGTGTTTTCAACTGAACGAGTTGGTGATATTTCATTAAATTCAGTGACATTCAATCTCAATGATTTTTTGAAAAGTATCGTTTCATATTTACTTCCTTACTTTAGTTCTTTAGTTCTTTGCTATGGAAAGTTTGAGAGTAATTTCCCGTTTCTGCACTTGTCTCCACTTCCTCGTTGGACGATTCCCACCCCCTCCCCCGCTCTGCCAACAGGGAATCCGAGGAATCTATTTCTGTTGATAGAAATTATATTTCTCGGTGTGGTTCAGATCCCACAATAAAATGTAAGTCCCGTTGCTAACAAATTGATTCCTAGCCAGGTTGAAATATCAAATCCTTCGGGCCAGCCCTAGGAGAGCTGTTAATCAGCTCGGTGGTCTGGTAAAACTAAGGTATACTTAGATATACTTACTTTACACGTGTCTCCACCACTGATGGTTACTCAGTCAACGTACCGTCGTTATAAGCGCCTGTGTGTATTCATTCAAGTATGTATTATTCATACATGTACAAAGTCGTAGTTATAACTGTATTCCCTTAGGTAAGGACATCATACACAGCTTTGTTTATATAAATTCAGAAATACGGTTAACTCTACATTCTGTTGTTAAGCTCGTTGATGTATTGAACTGTACTTAGTATCCATTATTTCTTAAACTTCCTGCCCTCTGTTGTATCGCATGGGTATTGATACATCCATAATGTGAAGGGTATATTTTATTTTCATTTTCAGTCTGAAAATTCTAAGTTTCAAGACCAACTGTATGTACCGTATTTCTGACATTTACCATTTTTACTTAATTCTGCAACTTTGGTTGGTATGTATCAGTTGCTGTTGATTGTTGTCACCTTATCTTCTTACTTTTTGTATTTTATTCTGCGCCTTATCATTAAAAAAAATAAAGTACACAGCTACAGGAGCAATTTTTTAAATGTCAATAAAACGCTAAGTCGTTATCATTTCCTCTTTTATATGGGATTTTGAAAGACCCTCATAGATGCCTTTGCCGATTTTTAAGCGTGTTTTTCGCTCGGAAGCGTTGTCTGACCAGGCTGACAGGATGGATCCCATTTAATCCTGAATAGGTTTTACACTACACAGAGTTCATCCACAGCCTGTAACAGACTCAAACAGACATCAAGATTAAATTTCAGTTATACAACAATCCGTTTTTACTGCAACTCAAATGCTTCGGAATAATCAGTTACTGTTTGTTTTCTTCAGTCTTTGTAAATCGAACTTTGATCTATTCAATATTTTTTCCCTTTTAGACCTTTCAAGATAAAGTATGGGGCATGCGTCACAGATCATACTAAATATTCATGTGTATTTGTTGCAAACTATGCAAAGTGAAACAGAGCGTAATTGAGGTCGAGCTGATCCTTAATTCTTGCTCTGAAATGCAAGATTCTAAGCTTTTTAGTCAGACGAAAATCGGGCAACAAATGAACCAATCAATTGCCTGGATAAATCGCGCCGAAGTTCCTAAAATACGAAGCCAGTACTTTCGGCGTCAGAATGGGAAACGTCCAACGCCCTCGACCGCGATCTCAATAGATCGTCATTGTTATTTGGCCATTTTTTTTGCCCATGAATAACTCCAGTGAAATAAAAGGATGGCCTGCTTTTACCACAACAATAACAGCTGTGTTGAGTGACCTCTACCTGCTAACCTGTAGATAACAGCAAGCAGACAAAAATGGAGGCAAATGTCTGCAACATGTTCACAAGGCCAGGCGTGTACGGAAACCGCCATATTCTGGCTCACAGGCTGATCTACAAACAGGGCATTTGAAAAAGGCCGTGACCGGGTCTGCTTCGCTTTCGACCGATACCACATACTAGGACGGAGGTAAGAGGGCGTCCTAAATAACGATAAATTATTGCACTATTTTTTCCATGGAATTATCATGAATGCAATTATTTTGTATGAAAAATTTAAATAACAATGCATGTTATTCTTGTTTCGACTAACATTACATAGGCAGGGGCGTTGCTTGAGGGGCAGGGGGTTGGGGCAGTCTAATCGAAAAAAAACTAATTTCATCATTTACTTTGGATTTGTCATGAATGAAGTAATTTTGCATGAACAGTTTAGACAACAATGCATATTTAAATGCTCGTTATTCTCGCTTTGAGAGATCTTGCGGTCACGGACCTAGACCGTGCTTGCGGTCATCCAGTGTAAGACCTATTTCTAGCGTATGAAATCATTTCAAGGTGTCCTGAAGATTAGTATGTTAGGAATTGCTCTAATGAGCAAATTTAACATTCAAAATAATCCAGCAATGATGTGGCTGAACTAAATCCCTTGTTGAACCAAACAAAGACTTCTTTCAGTTTTCTTCTGAAGATTGAAAAAGAAACCCACAAAATTACTGTGTATAACGTGTTTACTTATAAGCATTTACATTTTATTTTACTCAACATTCGTGTACTTTCAGGCCCTATCTGTGGCCCTTTTTCAAGAGATGCGTAGGTTGTAAATACTTATAAGTAAACACGTTATACACAGTAATTTTGTGGGTTTCTTTTTCAATAAATCACTTGTATCTGAATCGTATATGTTCGAGCGAACTCCGCATCAGTAGCTTATGTATATAATATCTGTTTCTCCCATTATCTAATCTTTATTTGCATACAGAGATAACCATTAGGCAGAATGGTATTCAGACTTTCGACCTTCTCTCCATCAGGTGAAAACCACAGACAAAAAACAGAGAGAGAGAGAGAGAGAGAGAGAGAGAGAGAGAGCCAGCTTCCCTATAGCCCATTTCAGCTTCAGACAGGGCAGCATATGTCCTTTACATATATCCCGGGAGATCAACATTGTTCGAATGATGATCATGTTACAGCAGATAACTTCTCTTCCTCAGTTCATGTTACGCTAAAATTAAGTGATATACATACAAGGCAACTCTTTCGGATGTCCAACTCTATCACTCAATGGAAACACACATAGGTATAATACACAGAAGATGATTAGGATCTATAAATCTTAACCAGTTGAAACTGATGTTAAACGTTTTATGAGGCGATAGATAATACAATATACATAATTTACAGACACATGTGAATGGGATTTGAAAAGTTACGTGTGCATAACATGTTTTTTTTTTCCTTTTTTTACCGAAATATTTGATCGTATGTTTAATTCTCATGCATTCGTTCGTCATGATCGAAAAGAATAATAGCTATAAATTTGAACCCAATTGTGAATGGGTTTTATGTATACGTCCTTAAGTGATTCAAACGGAAAACATTCAGTTCCGGTTAACAATTTAGACATAAATAAGGCAGAAATTTCTCATTAACCGATGTTGTGTTATATCTCGTGCGTAAAGAAAAATCAGTGAACTTTCAATATCGTGGTCTTTGAAGACATAATGAACAAACCTGCAATTAACGAAGCATAGTACGTAATAACCAATCCGATGGTCCAAAGTTCGATTCTTGGCTCGCCCAACGCGGAATCAGAGGAATTTATTTCTGGTGACAGAAATTAATTTCTCAATATAATGTGGTTCGGATCCTACCACAATAAGCTGTATGTCCCTTTGCTAGGTGACCAATTGGTTCCTAGCCACGTAAAAATATCTGATCCTTCGGGCCAGCCCTAGGAGAGCTGTTAATCAGCTCAGTAGTCTGGTTAAACTAAGATATACTTAACTTTTAACTTCTTCAAGGACTATCAGCCTAGCACCAAAAATATTGCGCAGTATTCAGATTCAGACATCTGTGCAATAATGATATTATTTGCAGCATAAAAGTAAATTTTATGCAAGATCAAAAATAATTTTGTATCCGTTTGAAGCATTTGGATTGCAATAAACGGGTTGTTGTTGTATAATCGGATACCATAGCCGTGACGTCGCGGGTCACGTGCTGGGCCACCTGGCTGCTTTCCCTCCATAAGAAGTTAAAAGGCCCGGATTTGAATCGCCCATGAAATCGTTAATATAGGGAAGTTAGCATTCAGACCCATGTAATTTGATTAAGAAAAATAAGTATTTATATAATATTGTATAAAATATGCTGCTTGGTTGTCATTTTTTAATATAAACAACAAGTATTTGTTACAACTAGAGTAAAGAACCGAGTGGACTAGCTGCGGCCGCCCTAATCTTGTTCAGACCCACCTTCAGAAAAAGTACTTTAACACGTCCTGACACCGGAGATGGGCACCAGTCACGAGTCATAGGTCGTGGCAACAACACCTCGAGGCGTGAGACTCGTGACTGGTGCCCATCTCTAGTGTCAAGACGTGTTAAAGTATTTTTTCTGAAAAAGTACTTTTACACGTCCTGACACCGGAGATTTTTCAGAAAAAGTACTCTTACAAGTCCTGACACCGGAGATGGGCACCAGTCACGAGTTACAGGTCGTGGTAGCAACACCTCGAGATATGACTCGTGACTGGTGCCCATCTCCGGTGTCAGAACGTGTTAAAGTATTTTTTCCGAAGGTGGGTCCGAACACGGTTAAGGTGGCCACAGCTAGTCCACTCGGTTGTTTACCTCTTGTATAAATTTTTATTTTCCCCGATCAAAGTATGTGTTTCAATGCTAACTTTCCTCTATTAACGATTTTGTGGCAGTTTCAATTTAATTTCTTACGGAGCGACAACAGACAAGTGGCCCAGGGCCAGGGAGCGGTGGTAATTGCGTCACACTCCTACGGTACTCTATTGAAACTCAATCTTGACGTCTGTTCGAGTCTGTTACAGGCTGTGGAAGAACCTTGTGTAGAGTAAAACCTATTCAGGCTGAAATGATATCCATCCTGCCAGCCTGAACAAGTGATGCCCACAGAGGAAAAACAGGCTTAAAAATAGGCAAAGTCATTCATGAAGGTTTTTCAAAATCAAGTTTACCATTGACAGGGCGGGCCACAGCAACACACGGGACCCGTCACCCGTATCAAAGAGGAAACGATGAAGATTTTGCATTTCTTTGCCACGAAAAATTTTCTTTTGCAGCTGGGTACTTTTATATTTCTACAAAATGATATTGGATTGGAAAGCTAATTTACTGCATATGTCATCATTCTGGTGACGTAGAAAAAGCGTGGACAGCGTACAATTCATTAAAAAAAAATCACCTCTGATCTTTGGAAACGCTTCTCTGTATAACATCAAAATAACGATCTTATTTTTCTTGCTAACTAAAATTTAGAATTCACATGTCCGACATTGAGACTGCAGAGTGCTCCTCCGTTTATCTGTTTATTCACGCATTTATGTGCAATGTACGAAATATGTGATAAGCAGGAGTCAAAGTCTTTAGTGGCACTGCAAGATACTGATTTTTATCAAGGCAACTTTTAAGACTAAATGAGACAAGCTGTCTCAGGCTGGAATAGAGAGAGGTCTTTATATATCATTGATAACTACACTCTGTTTTTTTTCCATCTGTCCATCCGCCTGTGGTGTTTTTGTATGGTAACACTGCGTCCAGGGCTTTAGATAGTTACATTCAGCTTACATTCAACGATTATAATAATATCCTATTTCGAATATTAACGGTGTAATTCGCATACAGTAAATTATTAAAACACTTTTCAGTTGCAAATGTACACCCAGATATCCTTTTATTTACCTAAAACTTACACATAGCGTAACTATCTAAAGCCCGGGACGCAGTGTTACCATACTAAAACACCACAGGCGGATGGACAGATGAAAAAAAACAGAGTATAGTCGAACATCCTTGATGATGTGAGGTTTTATCTTGCATAATTAAGCAGCCTTCAGCAAAGAGCACCTCGCTGAAACTCTACTTGCTCTGTTTAACGGTCTCTAGAGATGCATTAAAAATAGCATATGTGCAGCACTAATATTAATGGATTTTAGCGTAGTCGTACATGAGGTCTTTTTTATATACTTACGTGAAGTAAAATAATTCGGTAATGTTTTCTAGTTTATTCTGCCTGCAGGACAATCAATGTACAAAATGAACAGTCGCGTTAAAAATTTCTCTAGAGAACTGACTCCAGGTGTTGTTCTGGGACTTTCAGCAATTAGTCAGGTTGCTTAATGTCAGATTTTGAGATTACCGTTACAGGGCGGTTAAAAAAAAAAAAAATTGGAAGGTGATCCATCGAGAACTACTAATTGATATTGGAGTTGGAGTCGTCTTGAATTTTTATATTTTTGTGGTGTAAATGCTGAATTTCTCTATTTTTCTTTATTTATAATAAAATAAAACTATATTCGTCTACCTGAGGGAGCATAAGCATTGCAAAAGAGGTTGAGAAGTGTTTTGAATTGATTGATTGTTATGCAACTGAAAACATGAACCAAATGTTGATTACCATGATCAACATTTAAGTATTGAAATGTGGAGGCAGTCTCTGGGAATGATGTCGGATCTCGGACAGGGCATCAGTAGAATATTGTGCTGAACAATGTTGTACAAAGAGCGATCACGGCACCAATAATTCAATGTAAAAGTATGTCCTGTAAATATGCCTAATTTTCGCAATTAAATCAGGCCTATGTCCAGAAATAAGTTGACAATATTCCCTACTTTCATGTACTGGGACATGGTCATGAGATATGAAACCCTTATTCTCATCTTCCTCAAGGCTCACAGAGAAAATAATTTTCCTTTGTATGTGGAAGCCTTTGAAGAAGTCACTCCGTTGTTCTTTGCATTGAGCCATATATGACGCACGATGGATGTCTGTCAACATCAGGGATATGAAGTCCTTGCCCAACACTGCCAAAGATGATTTCAAGAAACGCTCTCGCCGGGTGCTCTCCCAAACCCCAAATAAATTCTTGGCGTTTCCATTCGACCAGGTTCATGAGCAGAAGAACTAGATAGTGAAAGGCTCAGGGGGCACTGTGGGGCTTATTGAGAACCCTGTTGCCTTTCGACGATGGATGCTCTCAGGGCCAGAGATGGCACGGCTTCTTAATCAGTTTGAAGGAGATTACCTTGAAAATGATGACTCGGGGATCGTGAAAAACATCAGGCACCATGAGTGAGCAGGGTCTCTCAGGACAGAAAACCTTCCAGACACAGGTTTCCAGCCTCTCTAATACCATACAACGAATGGGTAATCCTTTCTTAGTTGACTTCCAAGATCTCTTAACACTCGACAGTCGAAACTGTGCAGTGATGGCAGCTTTGCTCACACTGGAGGATACAGGCAAGAAACAGTGCAAGGACTTTGTCAAGAATGTACTTGCTGCACATAGCCACTCTATTCGTGACCCAATCAAGAGAAATTCCCTAGCACTGTTCAGGCAACCTAAGAGGTACTCTTTGGCCAGCTGTATATATCTATGCAGAACAGAGATAGTGATTTGGGTGAGTTCTTTGCACATGAAGTACAGTTCTTCCCTCCTTCTCTTTCAGACTCCTGTAAACTTCGCTTGACCAACACTATTTCTGGCCTGATAAAATGTCTTGAGCAGCCTGACCAATTAGAGCCACCCTCAACCTATGATTGCAAAATCCTCGATGGTACCGTCATTGTACACTGCCTTCCCGTTTGTGGAGTGAGTACCTTCCATGAGTATGCACATAAGGTATTCATCCCTCACATAGAGAAACAGCTCCAAGAGGCAATGAGGTTGGATGTTGTTTAGGACACATACATTCCAGACAGTTTGAAGGAGCCAACCATGGAAAAGAGAGGCAAGGGTGTGCGCAGAAAGGTGTCAGGTGAGACCAAGTTGGCAGGCAAGTGGATGGATTTCCTACGTGACCCAGTTAAAAAGAAGGAGCGGTTTGCCTTTTTGACTTCCAAGATTGAAGATTTCAATTGACAACCAATGAAAACTCTATATCACATCAGGGCAGGATGTGGTGACTGTTGCTGCTACCATCTCCATGCAAAACTGCAATCATGAGGATGCAGATACCAGAATTGTGGTTCATGTGCTTCATGCCCTTCAACAATGAAGAAAGACGATTCATGTACGCACTTAGCATAGATGTACTGTAGTAGTCATTCTTATCGGTGATTACTATACAACCGCTGACATCTGTGCTGCTTTCGGAATGGGCAAGAACTACCGGTTTTACCACATCATTGCCATCTGCACAAGCCTTGGAAGCCCACAATCACAAGCATTACCTGTTAATTCCATTATTTTCAGGTCGCGACACAACTTCTGCCTTCAGTGGAAAGAGCAAGAAGTCTGTTTGGCAAGCTTGGAAGGCTGATGAAGAAGTCACAAATACATTTATGTATCTTGCTCGTAATCCCTTTCAAATCCTGACTCTCGAGGATGACCGTTTCTCAAAGCTGGAGAGAATGACTGTTGTCCTCTATAACAAAACTATACACTGTTTTTTTCCATCTGTCCACCCGCCTGTGGTGTTTGCGTATGGTAACACTGCGTCCCGGGCTTTAGATAGTTACGCTATGTATAAGTTTTAGGTAAATAAAAGGATATCTGTGAGTACATTTGCAACTGAAAAGTGTTTTAATAATTTACTGTATGCTAAATACACCGTTAATATTCGAAATAGGGTTATTATTATTGTTGAATGTAAGCCCGGGATGCAGTGTTACCATACGCATACACCACAGGCGGGTGGACAGATGGAAAAAAGCCGAGTATAGTCATTTGACCTCAGTCATGAGGCATTAAGGGAACTTTTCTAACACACGAACGGCACTAGTATAAGGAAAAACCGTCACCGACCAGAGATGCACTTCTACAGCATGTCCGACGAGCAGTTGACCAGGCAGGAATCTGGACTAGCAGCACTCAAGATCAGCTATCGGTTCCTTCGCCATGGGACGTTGCTTGGAAAAAAGGTGTCAGGATCAAGGGTACCAGTTTGGACAAAAATTCCAAGGATTTCCAAGGCATGTAGTGAGCTAATTAAGTCTCTTGCAAAAAGAGACCGCTACAGCTGCAAATGTAGCAAAGCGAACCTGGTTTGCTCCCCTCTCTGTAAGTGCAAATATTCTACACAATGACTCCAATGATGCCTTTCAACCTTTCCACAATTTTTTGTCTGGTATGTACAGCTATGTTTAAGCACAATTTGTTTCATTTGGAGGTTAACACTATATTCAAGTTTGCAAAGAGTAAAAGAAAATTGTGAGAGGGAGGGGCGGCACCTCCTTGCCCCCACCTAGCAGGTCAGACACTATATTGTGCAAAATATATGTATTGCTACTATCGTAATGTCCAAAGTAAGGTTCTAGTGAGCCAAGCTACAAAGTCAGGAAAAGACATTGTCATTGTATTTCTCATATGACCTGGAAAGCTTTTTTTTTTTTCAATAAATATCGGCCATCTTGAAATTTGATCTCTTTTTGTCTTTCCCTTAAAAAAGACTGGAGGGCTCCTACTCTAAAATTGTTTGATAGTCCTCAAGGAAGTCACATGCCAAAGTTAATACTTTTATCCGTCGTGTAACGGTAATTTCACTAAGCCTTCCAATAATTGTATTATCATGTATGTACAGTACAAACTTTTTTTTCCAGACAATTTTGTCATAGCTATAGCCTGCTTGTCAGGCGGTAATGATCATTTTCCGTAGTACGTGATCTTTCATTTCGATTATTATTAAACAGTTTACCATTTGAAAAGAAAGATCACGTGTAATGGAGAAAAAAAAATCTATGAGTGACAGGTTCAAGGTCATTCTAATTGAGCCTCATACGTGCAACTGTTAAAGCAAGAATGGAAAGTAGACAAAGACTTTGACCCACATCGCTGCAATAAACAATATAAGGCCGCAATAAGCGGGTGACGTCACCAAGCGTAATAAGGCTTATATGAACGGCTGTGTCAATGAACTAATGGAGCATTTAATGAACACGAGCGCAAGCACTGAAGCAATCAGAAGTGCAACAGAGCTGCAAGCACCGACGATCATTTTGGCAGATTATCCCGGACATTTAAATAAAAGCTAAAAAAAAAATGTTTATCTTCAACAACAACAAATGAAAAATGCGCCGAAGACGCACAATGATGGTTGACTTTAACCATAAATAAAATGAAAACTACTGAGGCTAGAGGGCTGCAATTTGGTATGTTTGATGATTGGAGGGTGGATGATCTACATATCAATTTGCAGCCCTGGTAGTGTTGAAGATCTGTAGATACAGTCGGGCAAAGGGCCTCCTCCTGTTGAACTAATTAAGTGTCCCTACTATAGTAGATTCACATCACCCGTGCTTCTGATGTCTAGGCCAGTTCCTTACGACGCTCCTGATTGACTGTTGAGAAGCCAATCACTGGGCTGGAAACTCTCAGTCTCTCGAGAGAGTTCACATAGGCAGGATGTATGTTCCACCTCTCCTGAGGGATACTTTTTGAAAAATGTATTCCTCAGGAGACGTGGAACATACAACCTGCCTATGTGAACTCTCGAGAGAAACTGGGAGTTTCCAGCTCAGTGATTGGCTTATCAACAACCAACCAAGAGCGTCGTAAGGGACTGACCAAGACATCAGATGCACGGGTGATGTGAATCTACTATAGCGAACAAGGAAGATAAGTACTTAATTATAAGGCCCAAATTATAGGCCTGTGAGTCTAACATCACATATTATGAAAGTGTATGAAAGGGTAATGAAGAAAAATATTATGAAACATTGAATAAAAAATAATTTGTTTAATATAGAACAACACGGTTTCGTACCCGGAAAAAGTACACAAACCCAACTGTTAGTCCACCGTGAGAACATATTCAAAAATATGAAAAGCGGAAATGAAACAGATGTGGTTTATCTAGACTTTGCAAAAGCTTTTGACAAGGTAGACCATAATATATTAGCGAAGAAAATTAGAAAACACAATATCGTAGATAAAGTAGGAAGATGGTTAAAAGAATTTTTACACAACAGAAAACAGATAGTTATTGCAAACGATGAGAAATCGGATGAAACCAAGGTAATATCCGGTGTGCCACAAGGTACGGTGTTAGCTGCAATACTGTTTGTTATTATGATTGAAGACATAGACAGTAATGTTAAGGATTCGGTAGTGAGTAGTTTCGCTGATGACACAAGAATAAGTAGAGAAATTACTTGTGATGAAGATAGGAACGCTCTACAAAGAGACCTTAACAAAGTATATGGTTGGGCAGAGGTAAATAGGATGGTATTTAACTCTGATAAATTTGAATCAATAAATTATGGAGACAGAGAAGGAAAGCTATATGCATATAGGGGACCTAATAATGAGACAATCACAAATAAGGAAGCAGTTAAAAACCTTGGTGTGATGATGAATAGGCACATGTTATGCAATGATCAAATAGCAATTCTTTTGGCAAAATGTAAAGCAAGAATGGGAATGTTGTTACAGCACTTCAAAACAAGAAAAGCTGAACACATGATTATGCTTTATAAAACATATGTTCGTAGTCCGCTTGAATATTGCAATATGATATGGTACCCACACTATCAAAAGGATATTGCACAAATAGAGAGTGTACAAAGGTCCTTTACAGCTAGAATAGAAGAAGTTAAGGACCTTGACTACTGGGAAAGACTACAATCCTTAAAATTATATAGTCTAGAAAGGAGAAGAGAACGCTACATGATAATTCAGGCATGGAAACAGATAGAAGGAATAACAGAAAATATCATGGAACTAAAAATATCAGAAAGAGCAAGCAGAGGTAGATTAATAGGGCCCAAAACTATACCAGGAAAAATAAGGAAAGCACACAGGACATTAATCCACTGCGCACCAGCATCGATAATGCAGCGTCTATTCAATGCGTTGCCAGCTCATCTGAGGAATATATCAGGAGTGAGCGTAGATGTGTTTAAGAATAAGCTCGACAAATATCTAAACTGCATCCCAGACCATCCAAGATTGGAAGATGCAAAATATACCGGAAGATGTACTAGCAACTCTCTGGTAGACATTAGAGGTGCCTCACACTGAGGGACCTGGGGCAACCCGAACGAACTGTAAGGTCTGTAAGGTAAGGTCTCTCTCTCTCTCTCTCTCTCTCTCTCTCTCTCTCTCTCTCTCTCTAGAGATTTGAAGAGAAAGGGGCACAGAACAGAGAAGGAGGTCCCACCCCTCCCTCTATGTTCTTTGGTTCTCTCTCTCTCTCTCTCTCTCTCTCTCTCTCTCTCTCTCTCTCTCTCTCTCTCTCTATAGAGATTGGAAGAGAAAGGGTGACAGAACAGAGAAGAAGGTCCCACCCCTCCCTCTATGTTCTTTGGTACTCTCTCTCTCTCTCTCTCTCTCTTCTCTCTCTCTCTCTCTCTCCGGTCTATATAGTAATATATAGACCTCCTAATACTAAAGAGTTCGACTTAATAATAGAAAAATTGGATGATATATGTAGAAATCACAAGGACTGGATTATTCTCCTATCTGGAGACTTCAACTTTCCTTTCGTAGACTGGAAAGAACGAATAGGAGATTGTGGTTGTACTTATACATATAAAAAAGAGAGTAATAGTAGTGCAGAAGATAAGAGGCAATTCGAAAAGCTATTAGATATGCTACTAGAATACAACATTCAACAGATAAATCACCTGCCAACAAGAAAGGAAAATACTTTAGACCTAGTATTTGTGAAGGAGGTGAATTATGTTAAAGAAATAATAGTTTATAATGCGAATATTTCAGACCATAATGTCATAGAATTAACAGTCCATTCCAAAGCAAGTGAAAACAGAGATAAGCAAGGAATAAAAAAGTGGGAAGGATATGGAAAATACAATTTCTACAGTAAAAATATAAAATGGTCAGAAATAAATGAAGAATTAAACAAAGATTGGGATAACATTTTCGTAAGTGATGACATAAGGGTAAATACGGAGAAAAATATTATGAAACATTTATTAAAAAATAATTTGTTTAATATGGGACAACATGGTTTCGTACCCGGAAAAAGTACACAAACCCAACTGTTAGTCCACCGTGAAAACATATACAAAAATATGAAAAGCGGAAATGAAACAGATGTGGTTTATCTAGACTTTGCAAAAGCTTTTGACAAGGTAGACCATAATATATTAGCGAAGAAAATTAGAAAACATAATATAGTGGATAAAGTAGGAAGATGGTTAAAAGAATTTTTACACAGCAGAAAACAGATAGTTATTGCAAACTATGAGAAATCGGATGAAGCTAAGGTAATTTCCGGTGTGCCACAAGGTACGGTGTTAGCTGCATTACTGTTTGTTATTATGATTGCAGACATAGACAGTAATGTTAAGGACTCGGTAGTGAGTAGTTTCGCCGATGACACAAGAATAAGTAGAGAAATTACTTGTGATGAAGATTGGAACGCGCTACAAAGAGACCTTAACAAAGTATATGATTGGGCAGAGGTAAATAGGATGGTATTTATATCTGGTAAATTTGAATCAATAAACTCTGGAGACAGAGAAGGAAAGCTATGTGCATATAGGGGACCTAATAATGAGACAATCACAAATAAGGAAGCAGTTAAAGACCTTGGTGTGATGATGAATAGGAACATGTTATGCAACGATCAAATAGCAATTCTATTGGCAAAATGTAAAGTAAAAATGGGAATGTTGTTACGGCATTTCAAAACAAGAAAAGCTGAACACATGATTATGCTTTATAAAACATATGTTCGTAGTCCACTTGAATATTGCAATATGATATGGTACCCACACTATCAAAAGGATATTGCACAAATAGAGTGTACAAAGGTCCTTTACAGCTAGAATAGAAGAAGTTAAGGACCTTGACTACTGGGAAAGACTACAATCCTTAAAATTATATAGTCTAGAAAGGAGAAGAGAACGCTACATGATAATTCAGGCATGGAAACAGATAGAAGGAATAGCTGAAAACATCATGGAGCTAAAAATATCAGAAAGAGCAAGCAGAGGTAGATTAATAGGGCCCAAAACTATACCAGGAAAAATAAGGAAAGCACACAGGACATTAATCCACTATGCACCAGCATCGATAATGCAGCGTCTATTCAATGCGTTGCCAGCTCATCTGAGGAATATAACAGGAGTGAGCGTAGATGTGTTTAGGAATAAGCTCAACAAATATCTAAACTGCATCCCAGACCATCCAAGATTGGAAGATGCAAAATATACCGGAAGATGTAATAGCAACTCTCTGGTAGACATTAGAGGTGCCTCACACTGAGGGACCTGGGGCAACCCGAACAAAATGTAAGGTCTGTAAGGTAAGGTAAGGTCTCTCTAGAGATTTGAAGAGAAAGGGGCACAGAACAGAGAAGGAGGTCCCACCCCTCCCTCTATGTTCTTTGGTGCTCTCTCTCTCTCTCTTTTTAGAGAGGCGGTTCTCTCTCCCTCTCTCTATCTCACTAGAGATTGGAAGAGAAAGGGGCACAGAACAGAGAGGGAGGTCCCACCCCTCCCTCTATGCTCTTTGGTGCTCTCTCTCTCTCTCTCTCTCTCTCTCTCTCTTTCTAGAGAGGTGGTTCTCTCTCCCTCTCTCTCTCTCTCACTAGAGACTGGAAGAGAAAGGGGCACAGAACAGAGAGGGAGGTCCCACCCCTCCCTCTATGTTCTTTGGTTCTCTCTCTCTCTCTCTCTCTCTCTCTCTCTCTCCTCGTCTCTCTCTCTCTCTCTCATCTAGAGATTGGAAGAGAAAGGGGCCAACAGAACAGAGGAGTTCCCCAACCCTCCTCTAATGTTCTTTGGTGCTCTCTCTCTCTCTCTCTCTCTCTCTCTCTCTCTCTCTCTCTCGTAGTAGCCATCTTGCTTGGTGAGACGTTCCCGCGTGAAGTCAGATTAATCAACAGATATCACAAGTTTAACATACGTCTAGAATTTGAGAAATATCTAGAAGTGTTCGTGAACTATTGGTGATAAGATTAGTGTGAAAATAGTGGGATAAAGCGTCTTTTAAGTTAGTTTATCAAGTGAAATACTGTAAATCAGAACAAGATGGCAGTAAGTTCCAACTGCGGGAAGAAATGGCGAAATTTTGCTTGCTTGGCGGATTCGCAATACGATGAGGTAGCAGGAAGGGAACTGGCATTTCTCATCTATGAGATCAGCAACAGTCCTAACCAAAAAGATACAAAAGCATTCATAGATATATTAGAAGGATATCCTTCAAACTGGAACAAATCTAATGAAAACATCTTGAAAATAATTGAAGAAGTTCCAAATAAAATCCAAGTGGTCAAGAGACTCATAAAGAAAATATACATAAACCAACATATTCTGACAAAGAAAATGAATAAGGTGAACCTTGTGAATATCCTAATTGATGCATTAGGAAAAAGAATGCCAAAAGCATGCAAACCTGTGTTAAGGTTTGGTTATAGCATAGTCAATCCACAAAACCTAATCAGAAAATGTGCTGCATGCAACATTCCGACCCATCCACAGTGTGCTGAGGTAATGCAAGATATGAGAAAAGATACAAGAATATTTTGTTCAACATGTCTATCATGGATAGACAATGTTATTAAATCAAGATTGAATGTACAAATAGTTGAGGATGAAGAAGAAGAGGAAGAGGAAGAAGAAGAAGAAGAAGAAGAAGAGGAAAACGGAAGAGAAGTAAACAAAAATGAAATGACAGAAAAAAATAAGGAAAACAAAGAACAAGATAAAAGTATGGATGCAGAGATACTCATTGATACTACATATGAGGCAATAAAGCACCATACCTACGAAGAAATAAATTACGATATGACAACACAAAAGCAAATCCCGAAGAGGCTCTACCCAGATCTACACAAACCTTACCTTACCTTACAGACCTTACATCTTGTTCGGGTTGCCCCAGGTCCCTCAGTGTGAGGCACCTCTAATGTCTACCAGAGAGTTGCTAGTACATCTTCCGGTATATTTTGCATCTTCCAATCTTGGATGGTCTGGGATGCAGTTTAGATATTTGTCGAGCTTATTCTTAAACACATCTACGCTCACTCCTGATATTCCTCAGATGAGCTGGCAACGCATTGAATAGACGCTGCATTATCGATGCTGGTGCGTAGTGGATTAATGTCCTGTGTGCTTTCCTTATTTTTCCTGGTATAGTTTTGGGCACTATTAATCTACCTCTGCTTGCTCTTTCTGATATTTTTAGTTCCATGATATTTTCTGCTATTCCTTCTATCTGTTTCCATGCCTGAATTATCATGTAGCGTTCTCTTCTCCTTTCTAGACTATATAATTTTAAGAATTGTAGTCTTTCCCAGTAGTCTAGGTCCTTAACTTCTTCTATTCTAGCTGTAAAGGACCTTTGTACACTCTCTATTTGTGCAATATCCTTTTGATAGTGTGGGTACCATATCATATTGCAATATTCAAGTGGACTACGAACATATGTTTTATAAAGCATAATCATGTGTTCAGCTTTTCTTGTTTTTGAAGTGCCATAACACATTCCATTTTTGCTTTACATTTTGCCAACAGAGTTGCTATTTGATCATTGCATAACATGTTCCTATTATCATCACACCAAGGTCTTTAACTGCTTCCTTATTTGTGATGGTCTCATTAATTAGGTCCCTTATATGCATATAGCTTTCTTTCTCTGTCTCCATAATTTATTGATTCAAATTTATCAGAGTTAAAAACCATCCTATTTACCTCTGCCCAATCATATACTTTGTTAAGGTCTCTTTGTAGAGCGTTCCTATCTTCATCACAAGTAATTTCTCTACTTATTCTTGTGTCATCTGCGAAACTACTCACTACCGAATCCTTCACATTATTGTCTATGTCTTCAATCATAATAACAAACAGTATTGCAGCTAACACCGTACCTTGCGGCACACCGGATATTTCCTTGACTTCATCCGATTTCTCGTCGTTTGCAATAACTATCTGTTTTCTGTTGTGTAAAAATTCTTTTAACCATCTTCCTACTTTATCCACGATATTGTGTTTTCTAATTTTCTTCGCTAATATATTATGGTCTACTTTATCAAAAGCTTTTGCAAAGTCTAAATAAACCACATCTGTTTCATTTCCGCTTTTCATATTTTTGAATATGTTCTCACGGTGGACTAACAGTTGGGTTTGTGTACTTTTTCCGGGTACGAAACCATGTTGGTCCTTTATTAAAACAAATTATTTTTATTAAATGTTTCATAGTATTTTTTTCTTCATTACCCTTTCATACACTTTCATAATATGTGATGTTAGACTCACAGGCCTATAATTTACTTGCCTCTAGTCTTGATCCACTTTTGAAAGTAGGGGTAATATATGCTAATTTGTGCTCATCATAAATCTTGCCTGTATCTACACTTTGTCTTAATAATATTGCAAGTGGCTTTGCGATAGAATGAACTACTTTCTTTAACAAAATAGCAGGAATTCCATCAGGCCCTGCAGCAGCTCCATTTTTAATTTCATTAATAGCCTGCACAATATCAGCTTCATTAATATCTATGTCAGCTAAATATTCACTATTTTCATCCCTTACTTCTATATCATTATCTTCATTATCTATTCTAGGGGTGAATTCTCTCTTATATCGTTCTGCCAGTATGTGCAAATTTCCTTTTTTCATTCGTTAATCTCCCTTCAATTCTCAGAGGGCCTATTTCTATTCTTCTTTTATTCATCTTCTTCGCATATGAGTATAATAGTTTGGGGTTTTGCTTGATATTTAATAGGGTTTTTTCTTCCAAGTCCCGTTTTTCATTTTCTTTTGATTGTATAATCTTTTGTTCTGCATTTTCTATCTTACTTTTTAGTTCTATAACTTTCCATGCATTTTTTTCTTTTGCAAGACCTTTTTTCCACTTTCTGATTTTCTGGAACAAGATCCTTCTGTCTCTTGGTATGCATGAATGATGTTTACTTTTCTTCTTCGGTATATATTTTTCCACTATTTTCTCCAATATTTTATATAATATCTCCGTATTTACCCTTATGTCATCACTTACGAAAATGTTATCCCAATCTTTGTTTAATTCTTCATTAATTTCTGACCATTTTATATTTTTACTGTAGAAGTTGTATTTTCCATATCCTTCCCACTTTTTCATTTCTTGCTTATCTCTATTTTCACTTGCTTTGGAATGAACTGTTAATTCTATGACATTATGGTCTGAAATATTCGCATTATAAACTATTATTTCTTTAACATAATTCATCTCGTTCACAAATACTAGGTCTAAAGTATTTTCCTTTCTTGTTGGCAGGTGATTTATTTGTTGAATGTTGTTATTCTAGTAGCATATCTAATAGCTTTTCAAATTGCCTCTTATCTTCTGCACTACTATTACTCTCTTTTTTATATGTATAAGTACAACCACAATCTCCTATTCGTTCTTTCCATTCTACGAAAGGGGAAAGTTGAAGTCACCAGATAGGAGAAATAGTCCAGTCCTTGTGATTTCTACATATATCATCCAATTTTTCAATTATTAAGTCAAACTCTTTAGTATTAGGAGGTCTATATATTACTGTTCATCAATTTTTCAGATTCAAATTCTACCGCTATTAGTTCACATTCTGAGTTACTATATTTCTCATATATTTTTCCTTGTTTTTTGTCTTTCCATATATTGCGGTTCCCCCTTGATTCCTATTTTTTCTATCTGATCTATAAGTTTGGAACCCTTTTATTTGATCATCATTCCCAGTCTCTTGGGAATACCAGGTTTCACTTATATTCATTATATCTATTTTCTTTTCATTTTGGGTTAGTTCTTCTAAGTACTCTATTTTTCTTTTTGAGTTACTCGTAACTAAACCCTGCGCATTCATCACTATGATGGTTTGCGTGTTTTCTCCTTCATTTAATACTGGTAGTAATAAGGATTTTCCCATGTCTCTTTCCTGTTCTGGTATGTTGTTCTTTTTTTCATTTCCAGAAATTCTGACATTAAAAAATCCAACTTTTCCATAATATTTGATCTTCCTTCATCATAATTATTCCTTTTGTGTCTGAATCTGCAATTTTCTCCGTTTCTGCAATATCCTCTTGCATAATAAATACAGTTATTATCTCTTGGGTATAATTTCGGAGCTGATGCTTTGAAATTTTTTGCTGACACCTCTGCATATCTCATTGGTGGTTTGCTTTTTCTCTTTTACCTGATATTCTTGATTTCTCTCTTTATTTGTTTCTTTCTTATTTTGGATTACTTGGTTGGTTATTTATTTGATTATGATTCATGGCTACAGGGTGCATATATTTGCATTTTTTGTCGAACTTACAAAATCTGCAACCTTTTGAAAAGAGGGAATTGCAGATTTGGAGAAAGATGTTACTACAAACATCCTAAGGTATGTCACAACTATGAAATATATGGTAAATGTGCATACCTAGATGGCTATGGGGATGATTGCAGAGATCTGCATCCAAAAATATGCAAAAACCTAAAAGAAGGAAAAGGATGTAAGTTCGAAAAAAAATGTAAAAATATGCACCCTGTAGCCATGAATCATAATCAAATAAATAACCAACCAAGTTATAAAATCCAAAATAAGAAAGAAACAAATAAAGAGAGAAATAAAGAATATCAGGTAAAAGAAAAAAGCAAGCCACCAACGAGATATGCAGAGGTGTCAGCAAAAAATTTCAAAGCATCAGCTCCAAAATTCTACTCAAGAGATAATAACTGTATTTATTATGCAAGAGGATATTGCACAAACGGAGAAAATTGCAGATTCTGACACAAAATGAATAATTATGATGAAGGAAGATCAAATATTATGGAAAAGTTGGATTTTTTAATGTCAGAATTTCTGGAAATGAAAAAAAGAACAACATAACCAGAACAGGAAAGAGACATGAAAAAAGAAAATCCTTATTACTACCAATATTAAATGAAGGAGAAAACACGCAAACCATCATAGTGATGAATGCGCAGGGTTTAGTTACGAGTAACTCAAAAAGAAAAATAGAGTACTTAGAAGAACTAACCCAAATTGAAAAGAAAATAGATATAATGAATATAAGTGAAACCTGGTATTCCCAAGAGACTGGGAATGATGATCAAATAAAAGGGTTCCAAACTTATAGATCAGATAGAAAAAATAGGAATCAAGGGGGAACCGCAATATATGGGAAAGATAAAAAACAAGGAAAAATATATGAGAAATATAGTAACTCAGAATGTGAACTAATAGCGGTAGAATTTGAATCTGAAAAATTAATGAACATAGTAATATATAGACCTCCTAATACTAAAGAGTTTGACTTAATAATTGAAAAATTGGATGATATATGTAGAAATCACAAGGACTGGACTATTCTCCTATCTGGAGACTTCAACTTTCCTTTCGTAGAATGGAAAGAACGAATAGGAGATTGTGGTTGTACTTATACATATAAAAAAGAGAGTAGTAGTAGTGCAGAAGATAAGAGGCAATTCGAAAAGCTATTAGATATGCTACTAGAATACAACATTCAACAAATAAATCACCTGCCAACAAGAAAGGAAAATACTTTAGACCTAGTATTTGTGAACGAGGCGAATTATGTTAAAGAAATAATAGTTTATAATGCGAGTATTTCAGACCATAATGTCATAGAATTAACAGTTCATTCCAAAGCAAGTGAAAACAGAGATAAGCAAGAAATGAAAAGTGGGAAGGATATGGAAAATACAACTTCTACAGTAAAAATATAAAATGGTCAGAAATAAATGAAGAATTAAACAAAGATTGGGATAACATTTTTGTAAGTGTGACATAAGGGTAAATACGGAGATATTATATATTAGAGAAAATAGTGGATAAATATATACCGAAGAAGAAAAGTAAACATCATTCATGCATACCAAGAGACAGAAGGATCTTGTTCCAGAAAATCAGAAAGTGGAAAAAAGGTCTTGAAAAAGAAAAAGAAAAAAATGCATGGAAAGTTATAGAACTAAAAAGTAAGATAGAAAATGCAGAACAAAAGATTATACAATCAAAAGAAAATGAAAAACGGGACTTGGAAGAAAACACCCTAATAAATATCAAGCAAAACCCCAAACTATTATACTCATATGCGAAAAAGATGAATAAAAGAAGAATAGAAATAGGCCCTCTGAGAATTGAAGGGAGATTAACGAATGAAAAAAAGGAAATTTGCAACATACTGGCAGAACGATATAAGAGAGAATTCACCCCTAGAATAGATAATGAAGATAATGATATAGAAGTAAGGGACGAAAATAGTGAATATTTAGCTGACATAGAAATTAATGAAGCTGATATTTTGCAGGCAATTAATGAAATTAAAAATGGAGCTGCTGCAGGGCCTGATGGAGTCTCTGCTATTTTGTTAAAGAAAGTAGTTCATTCTATCGCAAAGCCACTTGCAATATTATTAAGACAAAGTGTAGATACAGGCAAGATTTATGATGAGCACAAATTAGCATATATCACCCTTACTTTCAAAAGTGGATCAAGACTAGAGGCAAATAATTTGTTTAATATAGGACAACACGGTTTCGTACCCGGAAAAAGTACACAAACCCAACTGTTAGTCCATCGTGAGAACATATTCAAAAATATGAAAAGCGGAAATGAAACAGATGTGGTTTATCTAGACTTTGCAAAAGCTTTTGACAAAGTAGACCATAATATATTAGCGAAGAAAATTAGAAAACACAATATCGTAGATAAAGTAGGAAGATGGTTAAAAGAATTTTTACACAACAGAAAACAGATAGTTATTGCAAACGATGAGAAATCGGATGAAACCAAGGTAATATCCGGTGTGCCACAAGGTACGGTGTTAGCTGCAATACTGTTTGTTATTATGATTGAAGACATAGACAGTAATGTTAAGGATTCGGTAGTGAGTAGTTTCGCTGATGACACAAGAATAAGTAGAGAAATTACTTGTGATGAAGATAGGATCGCTCTACAAAGAGACCTTAACAAAGTATATGATTGGGCAGAGGTAAATAGGATGGTATTTAACTCTGATAAATTTGAATCAATAAATTATGGAGACAGAGAAGGAAAGCTTTATGCATATAGGGGACCTAATAATGAGACAATCACAAATAAGGAAGCAGTTAAAGACCTTGGTGTGATGATGATTAGGAACATGTTATGCAATGATCAAATAGCAATTCTTTTGGCAAAATGTAAAGCAAAAATGGGAATGTTGTTACGGCACTTCTAAACAAGAAAAGCTGAACACATGATTATGCTTTATAAATCATATGTTCGTAGTCCACTTGAATATTGCAATATGATATGGTACCCACACTATCAAAAGGATATTGCACAAATAGAGAGTGTACAAAGGTCCTTTACAGCTAGAATAGAAGAAGTTAAGGACCTTGACTACTGGGAAAGACTACAATCCTTAAAATTATATAGTCTAGAAAGGAGAAGAGAACGCTACATGATAATTCAGGCATGGAAACAGATAGAAGGAATAACAGAAAATATCATGGAACTAAAAATATCAGAAAGAGCAAGCAGAGGTAGATTAATAGTGCCCAAAACTAATTACCAGGGAAAAATAAGGAAAGCAACACAGGACATTAATCCACTACGCACCAGCATCGATAATGCAGCGTCTATTCAATGCGTTGCCAGCTCATCTGAGGAATATATCAGGAGTGAGCGTAGATGTGTTTAAGAATAAGCTCGACAAATATCTAAACTGCATCCCAGACCATCCAAGATTGGAAGATGCAAAATATACCGGAAGATGTACTAGCAACTCTCTGGTAGACATTAGAGGTGCCTCACACTGAGGGACCTGGGGCAACCCGAACGAACTGTAAGGTCTGTAAGGTAAGGTCTCTCTCTAGAGATTTGAAGAGAAAGGGGCACAGAACAGAGAGGGAGGTCCCAACCCACCCTCTATGTTCTTTGGTTCTCTCTCTCTCTCTCTCTCTCTCTCTCTCAGTGCCATTTTACTTGGTGAGACGTTACCGGGCACAGTCTGATTAATCAACAGATATCATGCGTTTAACATTTGTCTGGAAATTTATAAATATCTAGAAGTTTTCGTGAACTGTCGGTGATAAGATTTCTGTGAAAATAGTAGTATAAAGCATCTACTAAGTTAGTTAAGTGAAATACTGTAAATCAGAACAAGATGGCAGTAAGTTCCAACTATGGAAAAAAATGGCCAAATTTAGCGTGTTTAGCAGATTCGCAATATGATGAGGTAGCAGGAAGGGAGCTGGCATTTCTCATCTATGAGATCAACAACAGCCATAACCAAAAAAGATGCAAAAGCATTCTTATATATATTAGAAGGATATGATCCTTCAAACTGGAACAAATCAACAGAAAACATCTTGAAAATAATTGAAGAAGTTCCAAATAAAATCCAAGTGGTCAAGAGACTCATAAAGAAAATATACATAAACCAACATATTCTGACAAAGAAAATGAATAAGGTGAACATTGTGAATATCCTAATTGATGCAATAGGAAAAAGATTGCCAAAAGCATGCAAACTGTGTAAGGTGTGGTATAGCATAGTTAATCCACAAAACCTGATAAGAAAATGTGCTGCATGCAACATTCCGACGCATCCGCAATGTGCTGAAGTAATGCAAGATATGAGAAAAGATACCAGAATATTTTGCTCAACATGTCTATCATGAATAGACAATGTTATTAAATCAAGATTGAATGTACAAATAGTTGAGGATGAAGAAGAAGAGGAAAACGGAAGAGAAGTAAACAAAACTGAAATGACAGAAAAAAATAAGGAAAACAAAGAACAAGATAAAAGTATGGATGCAGAGATACTCATTGATACTACATATGAGGCAATCAAGCAGCATACATACGAAGAAATAAATTACGACATGACAGCACAAAAGAAAATCCTGAAGAGGCTCTACCCAGATCTACACAATGACGGGAAAGAGGAAAAAATAGACAAAAAAGACAAAATCTGCAACCTTTTGAAAAGAGGGAATTGCAGATTTGGAGAAAGATGTTACTACAAACATCCTAAGGTATGTCACAACTATGAAATATATGGTAAATGTGCATACCTAGATGGCTATGGGGATGATTGCAGAGATCTACATCCAAAAATATGCAAAAACCTAAAAGAAGGAAAAGGATGTAAGTTCGAAAAAAAATGTAAATATATGCACCCTGTAGCCATGAATCAAAATCAAATAAATAATCAATCAAATTCTAAAATCCAAAATAAGAAAGAAACAGATAAAGAGAGGAACAATATGGTGTGTCAGCAAAATATTTCCAAGCATCGGCTCCAAGCTACAGCTCAAGAGATAAATACTGTATTCACGATTCAAGACGATATTACAGATATATAGAAAATTGTAAATTCAGACACAAAATGAATACTTATGATGAAGGAAGATCAAATATTATGGAAAAGTTGGATTTTTTAATGTCAGAATTTCTGGAAATGAAGAAAAGAACAACATACCAGAACAGGAAAGAGACATGGGAAAATCGTTATTATTGCCCATATTAAATGAAGGAGAAAACACGCAAACCATCATAGTGATGAATGCGCAGGGTTTAGTTACGAGTAACTCAAAAAGAAAAATAGAGTACTTAGAAGAACTAACCCAAATTGAAAATAAAATAAATATAATGAATATAAGTGAAACCTGGTATTCCCAAGAGACTGGGAATGATGATCAAATAAAAGGGTTCCAAACTTATAGATCAGATAGAAAAAATAGGAATCAAGGGGGAACCGCAATATATGGGAAAGACAAAAAATAAGGAAAAATATATGAGAAATATAGTAACTCAGAATGTGAACTAATAGCGGTAGAATTTGAATCTGAAAAATTAATGAACATAGTAATATATAGACCCCCTAATACTAAAGTTTGACATAGTAATAGAAAAATTGGATGATATATGTAGAAATCACAAGGACTGGACTATTCTCCTATCCGGAAACTTTAACTTTCCTTTCGTAGACTGGAAAGAACGAATAGGAGATTGTGGTTGTATTTATACATATAAAAAAGAGAGTAATAGCAGTGCAGAAGATAAGAGGCAATTCGAAAAGCTATTAGATATGCTACTAGAATACAACATTCAACAAATAAATCACCTGCCAACAAGAAAGAAAAATACATTAGACCTAGTATTTGTGAACGAGATGAATTATGTTAAAGAAATAATAGTTTATAATGCGAGTATTTCAGACCATAATGTCATAGAATTAACAGTCCATTCCAAAGCAAGTGAAAACAGAGATAAGCAAGAAATGAAAAAGTAGGGAAGGATATGGAAAATACAACTTCTACAGCAAAAATATAAAATGGTCAAAATAAATGAATAATTAAACAAAGATTGGGATAACATTTTTGTAAGTGATGATATAAAGGGAAATACGGAGATATTATATAAGTCATGCATACCAAGAGACAGAAGGATCTTGTTCCAGAAAATCAGAAAGTGGAAAAAAGGTCTTGCAAAGGAAAAAAATGCATGGAAAGTTATAGAACTAAAAAGTAAGATAGAAAATGCAGAACAAAAGAGTATACAGATAGAAAATGCAGAACAAAAGAGTATACAATCAAAAGAAAATGAAAAATGGGACTTGGAAGAAAAAACCTTAATAAATATCAAGCAAAACCCCAAACTATTATACTCGTAGGCGAAAAAGATGAATAAAAGAAGAATAGGATTAGGCCCTCTAAGAATTGAAGGGAGATTAACGAGTGATAAAAAGGATATAAGCAACATATTGGCAAAACGACATAAGAGAGAATTCACCCCTAGAATTGATAATGAAGATAATGATATAGAAGTAAGGGATGAAAATAGTGAATATTTAGCTGACATATATTAATAAAGCTGATATTGTGCAGGCTATTAATGAAATTAAAAATGGAGCTGCTGCAGGGCCTGATGGTATCCCTGCTATTTTGTTAAAGAAAGTAGTTCATTCTATCGCAAAGCCACTTGCAATATTATTAAGACAAAGTGTAGATACAGGCAAGATTTATGATGAGCACAAATTAGCATATATTACCCCTACTTTCAAAAGTGGATCAAGACTAGAGGCAAGTAATTATAGGCCTGTGAGTCTAACATCACATATTATGAAAGTGTATGAAAGGGTAATGAAGAAAAATATTATGAAACATTTAATAAAAAATAATTTGTTTAATATGGGACAACATGGTTTCGTACCCGGAAAAAGTACACAAACCCAACTGTTAGTCCACCGTGAGAACATATACAAAAATATGAAAAGCGGAAATGAAACAGATGTGGTTTTTCTAGGCTTTGCAAAAGCTTTTGACAAGGTAGACCATAATATATTAGCGAAGAAAATTAGAAAACACAATATCGTGGATAAAGTAGGAAGATGGTTAAAAGAATTTTTACACAACAGAAAACAGATAGTTATTGCAAACGATGAGAAATCGGATGAAACCAAAGTAATATCCGGTGTGCCACAAGGTACAGTGTTAGCTGCATTACTGTTTGTTATTATGATTGCAGACATAGACAGTAATGTTAAGGACTCGGTAGTGAATAGTTTCGCCGATGACACAAGAATAAGTAGAGAAATTACTTGTGATGAAGATAGGAACGCGCTACAAAGAGACCTTAACAAAGTATATGATTGGGCAGAGGTAAATAGGATGGTATTTAAATCTGATAAATTTGAATCAATAAATTATGAAGACAGAGAAGGAAAGCTATATGTATATAGGGGACCTAATGATGAGACAATCACAAATAAGGAAGCAGTTAAAGACCTTGGTGTGATGATGAATAGGAACATGTTATGCAATGATCAAATAGCAATTCTTTTGGCAAAATGTAAAGCAAAAATGGTAATGTTGTTACGGCACTTCAAAACAAGAAAAGCTGAACACATGATTATGCTTTATAAAACATGTTCGTAGTCCACTTGAATATTGCAATATGATATGGTACCCACACTATCAAAAGGATATTGCACAAATAGAGAGTGTACAAAGGTCCTTTACAGCTAGAATAGAATATGTTAAGGATCTTGACTACTGGGAAAGACTACAATCCTTAAAATTATAGTCTAGAAAGGAGAAGAGAACGCTACATGATAATTCAGGCATGGAAACAGACAGAAAAAATTGCCGAAAACATCATGGAGCTAAAAGTATCAGAAAGAACAAGTAGAGGTAGATTAATAGTGCCCAAAACTATACCAGGAAAAATAAGGAAAGCACACAGGACATTAATCCACTACGCACCAGCATCGATAATGCAGCGTCTATTCAATGCGTTGCCAGCTCATCTGAGGAATATATCAGGAGTGAGCGTAGATGTGTTTAAGAATAAGCTCGACAAATATCTAAGCTGCATCCCAGACCATCCAAGATTGGAAGATGCAAAATATACCGGAAGATGTACTAGCAACTCTCTGGTAGACATTAGAGGTGCCTCACACTGAGGGACCTGGGGCAACCCGAACAAGATGTAAGGTCTGTAAGGTCTGTAAGGTCTCTCTAGAGATTGGAAGAGAAAGGGGCAAAGAACAGAGGAGGTCCCACCCTTCCCTCTCTCTCTCTCTCTCTCTCTCTCTCTCCTCTCTCTCTCTCTCTTCTCTCTCTCTCTCTCTCTCTCTAGAGATTGGAAGAGAAAGGGGCACAGAACAGTGAAGGAGGTCCCACCCCTCCCTCTTTGTTCTTTTGTGCTCTCTCTTTCTCTCTCTCTAGAGAGGCGGTTCTCTCTCTCTCTCTCTCTTCTTCCTCTTCTTCTTCTTCATCTTCTACTATTTGCACATTAAGTCTTGATTTAATAACATTGTCCATCCATGAGAGACATGTTGAGCAAAATACTCCGGTATCCTTACTCGTATTTTGCATGACTTCAGCACATTGGGGATGCTTGGGAATGCTGCATGGAGAACGTTTTCTGATCAGGTTTTGTGGATTGACTATGATATACCACACCTTACACAGATTGCATGCTTTAGGCATTCTTTTCCCTATTGCATCAATTAGTATATTCACAATGTTCACCTTATTCGTTTTCTTTGTCGGAAGATGTTGATTGATGTAAATTTTCTTTATAAGAGTCTTGACGATTTGAATTGTATTTGGAACTTCTTCAATTATTTTCATGATGTTTTCTGCTGATTTATTCCAGTTTGAAGGATCATATCCTTCCAATATGTCTATGAATACTTTTGTATCTTTTTGATTAGGGCTGCTATTGATCTCATAGATGAGAAATGCCATCTCCCTTCCTGCTAACTCATCATATTGTGCGACAGCGATATCGGGTGGGTAAAGCAGGGTCCCTCGGTGTAGCAACGGTGTCGGCAGGCAGGCGAGGCCCACAGGCAGCGACGTCGGGTGGGTAAAGCACGTCCCTGGGTATAGCAGCAGCGTCGGCAGGCAGGGGAGGCCCACAGGCAGCGACGTCAGGTGGGTAAAGCACATCCCTGGGTGTAGCAGCGGCGTCGGCAGGTAGGGGATTTCGTCTGGGGACTCGCAGGTGCGGCAATGGCGCCGGGGGAAGAACCAAGGAGGCCCGCCCTGCAGGTTCGGTAGGTCGAGAAGATATCTGGCATCCCCCGGGTTAGGTAAAGGAGGCCGCGATGTCGGATTGATGTTTCTGAACCGCCGCCTGAATTTTGTGTTGGCTGACCAGCACCCAGCTACCTGTCCTCGAAATAAACGCCAAAACACGCTGGGAAGCAATGCCGTGATTAGTCCGTTAATGGCGTTGGTGTAGTCCTCGCAGTGGAGTTTTCAGAGACCTAAACTGTGGTGCCGTATTGAGTCCGTTAAAGGTTCTCTGAAGGTGAGCGGCCGTAATTAGTCCGTTAACGGCTGGGCCTAAACCGCTGTGTCACCAACTCCGGGAGGTCACCAGTTGTGAGGACCAGAGATTAAGACAGGTAGCTGGGTACTGATGATTTATTTACAGACAAACTGGGTTGACATTGACAGGTGCGGACGGATATGTAGTGCAGTCTCGCACCGCGAACAAAAATGACTCTGAGACAGTAAATTTGTGTTTTCTTACAGACATACATTTAGATATAATTAGGCGTACAAATAATGGAATTGCATGTGTTATACATCGGCGGAAAGGCTGCTGAACGCTCTATCAGACGGAAGTAAGAACAATGCGACTTGATGATTGGTTACAATGAAAATAGGGAAAAGCGTTGTCCTTACACTAGATAAAATTTGAAGGATCATAATATTCAAGTTAATTCTTTAAGAAATTCATACCCTAATCTTGATTACATTCGACAGTTGCCATAGCATTCAAAGATTGTAAAAAGACGTGGAAAATTTTAGACACAGGGTGCGGTCATTCTTGCTCTCTTGATATAGTCTTTACTTTTGAAAATCGGGTTTCATCCACAAATCATTCACGAAAAAAGCTGTGTTAAGTAAAAATATTTATTACCATAAATAACTCAATATGTATTGCACAGGCAATTAAAGTTTTATATCGTGGGAGATCTCAGCCTCGCGGCAAAGAAATGCAGTCGTGTAGGGCTGTAGGCTACTACGAACTGCTTTGTAATGGGAGCATATAGCCAGAAAATCTTTGAGCTGACATGCTACTTTTAAACTTGATTAAGATTTATGTTTAAAGACAGTAGCTTTGTAAACAGCAACTCATTCGATCCATGTCAACGTCAAAGTAATCAAAGTGTGAAATCCGTTACGTTAGCCAGTATCCAGTGACTTGCGCTTTCCCGATCGAAGTTCTATGGGCTCTTCCTCACATCATAGAAAACGCTCTTGCGGATGCAACTAGATTTGTTCAACCTACCTTAGCCGTCGCAACATTATTAAGTGCCATTGACGTCAGCTAACTTTAATCGCTTTGGAATACAAACATAAGTTTGTATAAACTAAAATAATTGCATTCACCACTTACTTACGATGATGCAATATATCCCCGTTCATGAAGCAAAAGGAGTAAATATTGTCGTCGTGATACATAGTACTAAAATCAGAAATTCACATTCTATCTACCAGATCTCTATGAACGAATCCATCTGAGAAATTCCAATTACTTCGGACATATATCGTGTTTTTAAGTATCTGAACGGTTTTGTTTTGCAGTTTTAACTTATATGATATAATTTGCAGTATGTTTTCATATTTTAGAGTAAATTTAGCGATATGTCTTTTCAGTAAAAACAAATGGGAAATGGGATGAACGAAAGCTAATGAAAACTGTAACTTCAGTTTTCTTGTCGAGTGTACATATATTCATGCAGTAATCGAGAGAGATAAAAAAGCTGACGTTCAAAGTGCAGTAACCTCCCTACCTACATTCCCTTGTCACCATGATTACTGCCATTATCACTCATTGAGCATAGGCCTAGTCCTGACTCCTGATTCAACAATTCTGTGACATTTACACTACTTTCTTGATACGTAATGCTAATCATTAAAATTACACGACAGTGAAGTCTTTTCACAGATGATTTACCAATTGAAGGGACTATAATGTTACATTTTTCAAGAACCTGCGAGAAAAACTCCTAATTAGAGGAGTAGCAATCCAGTTGCCCAATGCACTTCATCAAACCTCCTCCCTCACCCCCAACCCAACCCCTCATTATCCCTGACTACTCAGACATGGCGTATACCTTGTTGGCCGAGAGGCAGTGTTAAATGCATATGTTTATAGAACATTTTCTGCTTAGAATCACCATTTCTTTCATTTCCCAGAATATTTACGTAAACTTGTGTTGCAATATATATATATATATATATATATATATATATATATAGATATATATATATATATATATATATATATATATATATAATATATCTATATATATATATATATATATATATCTATATTTTTTTTTTTTTTTTTTTTTTTTTTTTTTAACGTATTTAGCTGGCCTTGAGAGAGGCTATATACATAAACGGGAATAATTGAAGGATTTCAAGTTGAAATTAATTGAACTTACCGTAAAACTGATTATTAATGAATATTTCTTTAGAGGAAAAGGTCGCCAGAAAACTCAGCTCGTTACTTTACAGCTATTTATTTACAAAAAGGCCCGTGCTGGCCTGGAGAAAAGGTAAATGATGGCTCCAACGGGAGTAATTCAAGCTGATTTTCATTCACTTGGGTAATGCACACTTGCGGGCGGAGAGACGGCACGTGACTCATGGAATCTGGAAAAGAAACCCAGATTAAACAAGATAAAAGGAAAAATGACTTCTTGCTTTGATTAATTAATTCTCTAATACTGGGGGGAAGGAACTTTTAAGGTTTCACTGAAGTATGCAATGACTCCATTGGTCTGGGACGATCACACAAGGGGAAGCATGCGGCCATGAGGCAGTGAGAGGGAACAAAAGGATGAATTCCTTTTGTTGCTGGAAATTGAATTGGGAGAATGAGGATCAAAATGATAATAGGTGATAAGGGACTGGCACTATGCTGTTTCACAAGACGTACCTGGATGCAATGTTCAGTGTGGACCTTTGTAGAAAAACGTGGCGCCCGGCTTGGTTCAGGTCTGGGGCTCGGGCGCGCTAGTACGCCGTGGATAGGCCTAAATGGAAGGCAGATAGTTGGACATCCGTCCGAGATCACGTCTTGCAGCCGACTGAGGCAGAATTCAGGTCGTTTGCTTGGGGGTTGGAAGTCAGCTTAACCCCCCACGAGCAAGGCAAATCCTGGAAAACAAGCATACAACCAGCAGAGGGGTCACAGGAAAGAGAGCTTAAGATATAGGTCTAAGAAGTACCAATCTGCTTACATCCTTCCCTTTTGAGATACGTCCCTAAAGCTGACAAAAGACTATGTTCCCCCAACTGGGGAACTTCCTATCTCTAGCTGGCGGGTTGTGGGTTTCCTGCGTTCCCTAAAAATCAGCTGATATTCTAAAGAAATGGCTGCCGTTTTCCAAATCAAATTAATTAATTGATATCTGGGTAGACGAACGAGCTATAAACGTCACTATATATATATATATATATATATATATATATATATATATATATATATATATATATATATATGTAAGTGTTTACATAATAAAAATATGGAATGTTAGTCCATATATATATAAAAGTCTAAAACTAAAGAGGTCAACCAGATTGCTTGCAGGAATGTGATCAGACTAGAGACGCTAAGATGACGTATACAATAAGTATGTAGGCTAAGATAACATGCCGTCACCTGTAGTCATTCAATGTTTATAAACATTAGTCCAAGCTCCCTGCTTGAGACAACTACCACCTACGTGATCTGTAGCGTGTCTCATTTGATTGTGTGTTCGTATGTAACTATGTCATCTGATGCATGTTCATATGTTCGAACTACTGTCTGTTCCTTCATAACTTGTAACAGAGATGGTAGACAAGCAGAAGAGAGTTAGCTATCGTCATTAGAAGACCTGTACCTCTTTACCTAAGCTTTATCATGTAGAGGAATAGGATTAGCCATCATCATTGGCAGAAGCGATCAAGCTATCGTTATTAGAAGACTTGTACAATCATACCTGATCTTCACCATGTAAAACTTCAGAAGAATATATAATTTTTTATACTTAGTGTTTTCTACAAGAACCTCACCGAACCATGAGTTTAACACATCGTCGTAAAGATAATACCGACTTCGTAAGTGATCTACAAAACCCCAGACACTCCATTGAAGATGGAAGTGCAATACCAACCGACTTAGCGTATAGATTATCGCAAGTCTAACATTACCTCATAGGGCGCCTTATCATACAAGGCACAAGCCCTAATATTGGTGGCCAGCGTACCAGAAGAACTCTACAACGTCCTACGAAGAAAAAACCAGAATAATAAATCATGTATCATAAGAAGTCAACGACGACGGAAGCAGCAGATTCTTCAAGCAACCTAGTATCATCGTTAGTGAGCGACTTCAGAAAACAATAAGAACTCTTCAACGACGACGAAAGCAACAGATTCTTCAACCAACTTAGTATCATCGTTTAGTGAATAACTTCAAGAAACAAAACCGACGTGTCCTTTTCCTACGGCAACGGAAACTTCGTCTCTCATTAGAATCATTCAAGAAAACATCGTTAGTGAGCGTTTCCGGCACTGCAAGAAACAAACCGAACGCGTCTGCAGCATCGGATTTTCAAGGGCTCGAATCATCGAAACAACGCGCACGGGGGTGGGAAACTGAAGCCAAACCAGGTCATCCGCTAAATAGAGAAGGAGGACCAAGGCCGTGTTCGTTATCGGAACACCGTGACTTCCCACAAAAGCAAGCTAAGTACAATTTTTTATTCATTTGGAGTAACTTTGAGTGTTTCCTTTGCAGGTCGAATTTCGTTATTCCTGTGGCTGAAGTTACGAGACATTCTTAATCTTATTTTTTTTTACAGAAATTATCAACATCATTGAGATTTCGCTACTGCGAGTTTTTATCTTTGAGTGTCTGTTTCCAGAAGTTCTACTGAAATATCATAATCATATACTATGTTAATTTTATCATTTTGGGTGATTATTAATCCCTTACGTAACAAATCATATTAAACAGTGAATATGCGTTTACGCAGTGGACGTCTGTATTTATACAGATGCATGGATAGGGTCGTTAAGCACCGTAGTGATTAGAAAACACACAAAAAAACAAGTGGAACACCCGTACAAATCTATAAATTAGAGGTAACACTATTTCGGGTCATGACAATAAATGCTCCTTTGCAAGTCCCGATCGCAGTTTTAGCCTTGAGTTTTTTTGAGTTATATAAAATATCGAACCTCAATGACTCAACTTAACTTTAAAAATATGGCTGGATTGCAAGGAATAACATGTCTGTAAAAAACTTTCATCAGGCTAAATGCGCTGACCAGGATCCCTCACTATTTCAAATTTTAGCAAAGAATGAAGTACAAACAGTTAATATTGTATGCAGTAGTGATAACTTGTCTTATTAGTAATCGCTCAGTTCCTAATAGTTCGTCATTCATTGCTTTATACGTAACCAGCAACATAATGCTAAAAACACACAATACGTTGCCGATGGTAATAAAGAGAAGGATCCTAATTATTACAAAAAGAAATAGAAACAGTAGCCCGTTCAGAATCAAACAAGCAAACTCGGTGACTGTGTCACCTAGTCAAGCGGTCAAGGTCAGTTAAATCTGCCGAGTTTTCAAAGCAAAGCAAATTCCACACAATAAGCGACTCTAGCAGAGTGGGGAAAAGCGATGTTGGATCATACATCCCAAATACCTTTTTAAAATTAAAAAGGAATTTCCCTATGCATCACACGACCGTATAAAGTAATCAGAGCAGGTTTTCGTTTTTTTTTAATACATAAGTTATTATGAGTAGTGGTGGATTAAGCCCGACTGTACGCGCCGTAAAAATTAGAATATCTTATTTATTCCTTTAGTACAATTAATTACCAGTATTTACGGACTCACCGTCTGTTGTTCGAACTTCCCTAATGAGAAGTCCGGATAAGCGAGCGTTTACAGATACCTCTATAGTTATAAAAAACATTGATCTGTATCTAGTGTAATTGTAAGATTCATCTAGGGGTATACAAAATATTATCTTACATCCTGCAAAATAAGGCGTGTTTATCAAAGGGAAATCCTATAAACCTTCAAACATATCAAAATCAGTTTGAACAAAAAAGAGACAATTAATCAAATAATAACTTACATAAAGGAACAATACATTTGTCTCATAAATCGTAACATTGTTCAAATGACCCAACAGAATTCTCCCACAACCGCAGTCGTAGTTTGCACGCAAAATCTCGAGAAGCATGCACCCTCGAATGTCTTAGACAGTGCGTGTAAAAAGACTTTGCTGGGAAATGAAATTTTAATCCTTCCCGACACTCTGAAATATAACGATTTCCGCGAACAAAGCCCTAAAAGTATACATATCGTGGATACGGAAGTTATAAATATCGCATTTTTTATTGTTGCTAATTTTTAATCACGCCCAACCAGTCGTGGATGAATCTCTCTGATAATCTATCTAAAGTAATATCCGTAAAGTCATTCAAGCAGAGTGATTCAGCAGAAATTTTTTTTTATCTTTTACCTGAATACCAGGAAGTTTCTCCACTAGCGAGTGATCTCTGGGAAAAACGGATGTAATTTAACACAAAATACGGTCTAAGGACAAACATAAAGCTATATACGTACCTTCGTATAGACTCTCACTGCAATTTCAAAATAGAGATAAATGACGAATTTGAAATATGTTAGTAATTGGAGTCATTAGGAAATCAAATAAGCCCATATAATTTTTCCCTCAAACGTCTTGCCATAAAAGATCGTACTTGGCGTATCTGCGTAGATTTCTGACGCTTAAACAAGGAAACGACTCCCGATAGTTTCCAGTGCCATGTACCGACGACATCTTATCTCTGTTAGGTTAGAATAAATTTTTTTTTCACCAATTTGGACTTACTTAAAAGCTTTTACCAGATACCATTACCTAGGTGATTGTACCTCATACACCGTTTTCAGCACACTCAGGGGACATTATCAATTTTTACGTATGCCTCCGGCTTACGTTGCGCCCCAATTACAATATAGTGTTTGGAGACTTTTAGGGGATAACCTACATGCCTATATGGATGATCTTGTAATCTTTTCTAATACCTTAGAAGTACATTCACATAAACTAGAGCTAGTGCTACAGAGACAAAGACAAATAATCTCAGAGTAAAATATCTAAATGTGAGTTTTTAAAAACCGAACATGTTTATCTAGGTTTTATGTGTCTAGTCAAGGTCTTAAAAGTAGTCCATGGTAAGGTGTCGGCTATTCATAACTTTCCGGTACTTATTAACGTAAAAGGGGGATACAGCACTTTTGCGCTGTAGTGGGTATTACAATCGTATGTAAATATGTAACTCTTCAATCATGACAGCTCCTTTAACAGATCTTACGAAGAAGAGCGTAGATTTATTATGGTCTGAAAAGCATCAACAGGCGTTCGATATCTTAAAAGCGGAAAATGCAGCTTACCTAACTTAAAAATCCCTGATTTAAATAAGGAATTTTTTTTTATTATTGCAACAGACGCCTCAGACCAAGGGGTAAGAGGGATACTACTTCAGTAATATGATAAACAGTTCTTCCCTATAGCTTTTTATTCACGTAAACTAAAGCCCTCTGAAAGTAAATATGCAGTAATAAGCAAGGAAGGGCTAGGTATCTTTAACTCACTAGTACATTTTAAGTTCATAATCTATGGCTATCCTGATAAAGTCCTTACTGAACATGAGTCCTTTACCGAGTTTTTCAAAGGCTTTAATCACAGTCCAAAAGGAACTCGGTGACAAATGATCATTCAGGTTATTGGAGCCAAGATAAGATATCTACCTGGGAAAGCAAATATCATAGCTGACGCATTATCCAGCAATCCCGCACCATACAGCAAAGAACCATTAATTGGACTAAAAGATATAGAAACATCCGTGCCTATTGTTAAAACCGTATCTAAACAAGAAAATTCCTTAACCCAAGAGATCGTGAGCATTGAATATCTGGGTCGGAGCGCAGAACTGTTACAAACTGAACAAAGCAAGTGTCAACATCGATAAGCAACAACAATAATACCAAACAATAAACACTTCGAAAACGGAAACAGGGTCAGTGGCTAGGCAAAAACAATAAACACTTCGAGCAGAAACCCTAAAGCAAAAGTACATTTAAAGTATGTGTATCAAAATAATGTAATCAAATGTAATATTATATGTAGGTCTGTGACGAGGAAAACCCGAAGAACACAGCAGATGACTAACGACCAGGTAGTAGTAATAAATCTTTCTCATACCAATCGTCATAAACTGTTGCATTCCGTCATCCAGGGTTTCCCTCCTTTTTCACAGAAAGCCAAATCACTGTTTTCTGGCCTACAATGCTTACAGATATAAAAAGCATATAACTGATTGTAACACGTGTCATGAAAACAAGGGACACACTAAGACACCTGTCAGTTTAAGGGCCTATCCTGTGCCAAATCAATCCTTGAAAGAATACTTAGAATTATTAACAGAATTACGAGTCTGACAGAGGGAATAAACACTTCTTAGTGTTAATAGTTCCTTGACACGTTATATAGAATTAATAGCACTAAAAACCACACCGCAATTGAGTGCGTTAGGAATATTTATGAGTGCTAAATCAGTAAACATGGAATTCAACACATGATAATCTGACTCGGGTGGTGTAAATCAATAATAATCTCCTTAAACTCGTGTGTGAATTCCTTTCCATTAAGAAAACCAATAATATATTTTATCACCCAGAGTCAATCGGTTTGGTAGAATAACGGATAATTAAATAGGAAGTGTCAATGTCTTACGAGTTACAACGTGATGTTGGATCCGAACTGGATTATAGCGGTTCTCTGCGGTTTTAAATACGTTTATCATTTATATCTTGTATCTATAGAATTGATGCCGCAAGTAGCCTTATACGGTACGCCGCTAGAACACTTTTCCACATATTCAAGCCAACCATTAATTTATCAAATATATATAAAAAAAATATATAAATAAATAAATATAAAAAAATAAAATAAATATGGATACAAGTGGAGTCAATATAATACACTCCGTAAGAAGTCGGAAGGGTTACAAATTATAATAAAAAAGGAATCACGATAATATCAATAAGCAAAAACGTAACCATTAAATATCCAAATATATATGCGTAAAGATTTGAACTCTAACTTAACGCTTTAGTAATGACAAATAAGCTAAAAGTTCAAACACATATCAAAACCTACTGACATATTGTCTGTCCCGGTAATTTATATTCGTAGTCAATGAAAAAAAAATTAAATAAATAAATAAATAAATAAAATAATAATAAATAAAATAAATAAAATAAAATAAAAGAGATTTTAAAGTCAGGAAGTCTAGAAGTGAAAATGTTATCTATGAAATAATCCTATATGAATCTTATACAGGGTTAATAATATATATAGAATTTGTATGGAAACCTTTTTCATTAGTTTCAATAAGGAATATTTAATTTAACATAATCTTGCAGTTTTCCAACATGAAACTAATATATTGTTCAATTTTGGTACTGTTTTTTTTTCAGACATTCTTCTCATGTGGGTCGAGTATAAAAAAAAAAAAAAAAAAAAAATTTATCCTAAAGTCGTATCTCTTACAGCAAGTAACGTAACTCTTAAGCTGGTGACGACGTCATCAGTTCTAGGTGGTCTGTCGCGTTTGCCGTATCAGCAGTGATTCCTTTAACCTCAAATATCTGCTTGCACAGGCTTCATCTTGCGCTTGCAAAGCAGATTGACTGGAGAAAGGAATGCTTAGTTCATGAACTTCACATGTGGTTCATAGGTCACATGACAGGCCACATAACATATTCTTATCCGTGTGTGTAATGCAATTAGTTAAGGACTTGCAATCATTTTAAAATTAATGAACAAAATAAGCAAATAGAATTTCTATAACATCAAAATGAATTATTTTTTTCTGAACCTCATAGACATTTAGAAGTATCACGATATGGATATGGAATATTTACTTGCAACATTAGTCTATCACAATTCAAGTAAAATCACATTTATGGGAAAATGTCACATTTTCTTGAAAAAAAAAAAACCAAAGTTTATATAGAAATTAGTTACATAGTGGGTTTTTTCGTTGCATCTCCTACCTATTAATAATGTTTTAAAAGTTAACCTCAGAGGATGCGCACGAGAAAATTGAATATGAAACTTTTGTTAGGGCATATAGAATCATGATTAATCTTCTCTTTGTTAGGGCATATAGAATCATGATTAATCTTCTCTTTGACTCTTATGTTGCCTGTCAATCTTACAAATAGCTCCGTTTCACACTTCTTTGTCTAGTAATTCACTACCAGTAATATCGAATTTTCTTTGGGATTTGTATCGATATCTGTTTATTTGTTATAATTATGGATATTTTTTACAGTCATCATAGACCTGGATAGGTTCACTCATTGTTAATGCCATGGATAAAAAAGTTTGTACAGCGGACTTTTGAATTCCAAAATGTCAGCGAATTCATGTGGGTTAAGTCTGGTCTAAATGGCTCTCTTCCCTCCCCTGTATTTGGATGTCGTCTGAATTTACTTTGCCCTTGTGACAAGTATAATTTCACTTGCAGGCTGATTAATGGAACCTGTTACAGTATCCTGCAGTACGAGAGTTTCACATCGCAACTTCAAAAAATCGTTCGACGCAGCGGACGACGGCAGTCGAGTAACAACCGCCTACAATGTGAAAGGAATAAGCACCATCATGGACTTCTTCGACCGACACCGTATCCCGTCGTTAATCTCGTTTTAATGCGGAACGCTCCAGCGGCTGTCGGAATTCGACTACAAAAGGGACATACTTCCGACAATTACGACCCGAAGGATATTCAACTCTACTTTGCTGGCGAAGGACTCGTGCTGGGGATGATTTTTTTTTTCATCGCGAACGGAATCGTGTAGCTTAGGATGCAGAGAATAAGTATGAGCGCAAAATAGAACGTTGGACCCGCCCAGGCAAATTTTCCCCTTGTTTTAACCATTGAAAAAGGCCGTTTCATTTGGCTAAAGGTGGTTGTCTGGAACTGTGTAATGGACGAAAAGTTGTTCGAACGCTAGTTAAAAGTGAAGTAGTATAACCTCGGTCATGTTACCCTATATATATAAATTCATCATGTATCCTATATATATAAAGTACATGTATCTTTATATAAATGACATAAATAACAGAATCGAAATATATTTTTTGCGTGTACGCACTAGGAATCTATATATAAATGATCATAAATAACGGAATCGAAATATATCTTTGCGTGTACGCAATAGGAATCTATTTAAAGTGCACATATATTAATCATAATTATATGAATCCATATACATATGTATAAACAAATCAGGTAGCCTATAATCAATCTGTTACCTTTTTTCTTACCAATATCTGCAGTTATTTATGAGTTAGTATATGAATTAATGAATCAGATATATAACAGTTAGCATAAACATTAATAATTTTATCAATTCATATATGAAATTTTTTATCAGTTAAAATATGATTTTTATCATGTTAATCTTCATTCTATGCAATTATCAGAGTACATTAGTATTTTCTGTAGCATAAGTATCTTAAAGAGATGAAGTGAAAAACTGTATCATTATATATCACGTGATCACTATTATTTACCAATATCATTGTTTTATATTTTATTACTTGAATCAATTCATGTACACAATGAATTTTTATTTACTTATATATATATAAACACAGTGTCTGTATCACACTCCTATAAGTCAAATGCAAGTCAAGTTTGAGTAATATTCAGTGGTTGGTTTTGGTAGCTGACCGAGCTGATGTAAGTGTTTACATAATAAAAATATGGAATGTTAGTCCATATATATATAAAAGTCTAAAACTAAAAAGGTCAACCAGATTGCTTGCAGGAATGCGATCAGACTAGAGACGCTAAAGATGACGTATACAATAAGTATGTAGGCTAAGATAACATGCCGTCACCTGTAGTCATTCAATTGTTTATAAACATTAGTCCAAGCTCCCTGCTTGAGACAACTACCGCCTACGTGATCTGTAGCGTGTCTCATTTGATTGTGTGTTCGTATGTAACTATGTCATCTGATGCATGTTCATATGTTCGAACTACTGTCTGTTCCTTCATAACTTGTAACAGAGATGGTAGACAAGCAGAAGAGAGTTAGCTATCGTCATTAGAAGACCTGTACCTCTTTACCTAAGCTTTATCATGTAGAGGAATAGGATTAGCCATCATCATTGGCAGAAGCGATCAAGCTATCGTTATTAGAAGACTTGTACAATCATACCTGATCTTCACCATGTAAAACTTCAGAAGAATATATAATTTTTATACTTAGTGTTTTCTACAAGAACCTCACCGAACCATGAGTTTAACACATCGTCGTAAAGATAATACCGACTTCGTAAGTGATCTACAAAACCCCAGACACTCCATTGAAGATGGAAGTGCAATACCAACCGACTTAGCGTATAGATTATCGCAAGTCTAACATTACCTCATAGGGCGCCTTATCATACAAGGCACAAGCCCTAATTTATATATATATATATATAGATATATATATAGTATATATATAGATATAGTATATATATATTATATATATCATTTATATATGATATATATATATATATCTATATATTATATTAAATAATAGATATATATTATTAAATATTTTATATTATTTATATACATACATATATAATCTATATCTATATCTCTATATATATAATAAATCTATATATACATATATATATATATATATACTATTAATAATATATTGTTACGAAGTGCCAAGTATCTGGTTACCATGCATCAAATATTACCTCACAAAAAGCCAGACACCTGAACCCTCATAACACGTTTAAACGACTGAATACTCTAAAGGCAACAGTGATCCCTTAACACTTACCAGTATTGCAGAAAATCAGACTAAGTTCATCAAAACAGGTGTGAGGCAATCTTGTAAGTAATTAAATTAATCAAAGGGCATCACTCCATCAACAACTTTAAAACTCTAAGTATTTCCCTGATTTCAGAAGTCTAAGTACTTCCCTGGTTCTAAGTCACTTCAAGAAAACTGAAGAAAGCAAATCAATTACCACTATATGTTTCTACCTAACATAAATATAGTCATAATCAAATATAATTATACTGGTGTAATAATTAAAACACTTATAAAAATTTTAAATACAAAAATTTATTATTAAACTCAAAATTTATAAGTGAAATTCACAATATCAGGAAAATTACTGTTACTTGAAAACAAAGTAAAGTTTAATTAATTCTTGAATCAAATTAAGTAAAATTAAATCAAAATTAATTTATCACAAAATTCAAGAAAATTGATTCAATCAAAATTCAAAAGTGTTAGGCAATAATTGAAAATTTGAAATTAATTCACAAGTGCTAAACAACAATAAAACTTGAAAAGAATTCTAAGTAAATGCAAATTAATTCACAAATGTTAAGTTTAATTAAATGTGCAATGAAAATAACTAAGTCAATTAAATTGTGAATGCAAATGAAAATATAAAATAAAAAGACACACTTCAATAAGAAAATGAAATAGTGCACAAACAATGGAACAATCACAAACACACACAAAAATCAGCAATGTGCAAAAGTGTAAATCTTTTTCATTCAAAAACACTGTAACCAACAGTTTTTACCAAACCTTCGTAAACATCTGTTATCAGTTAACCACAGTTCCTATCAATTATTAGTTATTAGTTGTTACCTAACCAAACACTTTTCCCATAACTTTTAGTTATTAGTTAAACACAATTCCTATCCGTTATTAGTTGCAACTAATAAAAATATAACACACTTTACCTTGGTATACCAATTTCTTTCTTCACTTTTTTGCTGCAGCTTGTATATTACACTTTCACAAAAAACCAGGCGCCGTTATGAAATAATGTCTGTTCAGATTCCACAAAAGAAACTAAATAACACTAAATAAATTCTAAGAAATATCAAACATGAAATTCTAAAACGTTACGAGTGACCAATTTACGTTACGTTAATATAATCTCAATGATGTCGAATGAGAGAGAGAGAGAGAGAGAGAGAGCAAGAGCAAGATGTTAATGCCTCGAGGTCTTAAGATAGAATGAAAATCTCTTCCTTCATGGAAACTGGAGAGAGCAGATGTCAAAACGTTCTTGGCACGAAAGCTTCCAGAAAGATCGAAATCTGATGCAATCTCACATACAAAATGTGCAATTCCCACGTGGGACTTGACAAAGACATACACGTACAAGTCCAGTCTGTTAAAAAAAAAAGAAAGACGTACCCGACTCGATCGAGACGGAGGCTGGGCGACAATTAAAATTGACATGTTTTGATGACAACGCAAGAGTCGAGCTCGCTATCAAACATGTTGACAGATTAGGGAAGCAAACGGAGATCTCTCTCTTTTTACGTTATATATATATTCTTTTATAACACGTAATGCGAAATCTGAACACACATTTTAAAACATCCCATTCTAAGCTATCTAGGAATCTGAAAAAATGTTACACAATCTACATGACATTTCAAAGATGGGAAACATGCATTTTGAAAGTAGCAATATATAATATATATATATATATATATATATATATATATATATATATATATATATATATATATAGATATTTAGATATATATATATATATATATATATATATATATATATATATATATATATATATATCATGAGGGCCTCAGAACCACAGAGTTGTAAATGCCACCCCCATCCACCAATATTGAGTTAGGAGTACCAGTAGATTTGGCAATGTTTCCTCTGTCTATTTGTTGCATTTCTATGCTATTCAGGAGTTTCAAAAAGGTCAAAATCCCTACTTGAGCAGTAGGAATGATCGATTTTGGCTACATGAATGAATGTTGTGTCGTGCGGAGATTATAGTCTCATAAGAGCTCAGTTAGAACCACAAGGAAACACGTGAGCAGCTCAAGAGTGAGCCAATGAGCGTGCGTTACTATGGGGGTAGTCAGTTCTAAGCCAATCAGCATTTTTCCCCATAAGGCGCCCATAAGTGTCGGCCAATCACCGCACAGTTTACAATCTCTGCTATTGTTTACATTCCCCACCTCCCCTTATTTTCAAGTTCTTTAGCGGATGTACAGTATTTTCATGGTGAGTACAGATTAAAATATTTGCTTTTCTTAGAGAAGTAGTAGTGAGTGTAGTAGTATTATTTTTCTATAATTTTTTTGTGGTTGATTATTATTATGATATTGATAATGATTATTTTAATGGCTAAACATTATGATGATGGAATGTTATCATGGTCAACATCATTATTACTAATATTACCGTATTATCATTATTATTTGCTATTATCATTAATAATATTATTATCAATACTCCTATTATTATTATTATTATTATTATTATTATTATTATTATTATTATTATTATTATTATTAGTATTAGTATAACATCCATGATTGTTATACCACGAAAGTATTTTCATGGTGAGTACACATTTTAGTATCATTATTATTATTATCAATATTATTAACCAATATTACTGTATTACCATTATTATTGATATTTTTAAAATTATATAATATATTATTATTATATTATTATTATTATTATTATTATTATTATTATTATTATTATTATTATTACATCTATTGCTGTTATAACACGAATATAGTAACACTTTATTATCCTTATACACATTTAATTATGGTTTAAGTACTGATTATGAATAAAATATACACAAATGTGAGGGGTTAGGCGTACATTTTGAATGCTAGCGCACAAGCGCACCCCACAATTTTTTTTTATTATCACCAAAAATTTATAAAGGGTAGGGCTTTCATATGAAACTTAGTTTAAATCAATATCTTTCTTAGAAGCAGAGTAATGAATGCTAGACTTTGAGGGCAATTTACTCATTTTTTGAAAAATGGCGTTTACCACCTTGTGGTTCTGAGGCCCTCATATATATATATATATATATATATATATATATATATATATATATATATATATATATATATATATAATTTTTTGTGGTTGATTATTATTATGATATTGATAATGATTATTTTAATGGCTAAACATTATGATGATGGAATGTTATCATGGTCAACATCATTATTACTAATATTACCGTATTATCATTATTATTTGCTATTTATCATTAATAATATTATTATCAATACTCCTATTATTATTATTATTATTATTATTATTATTAGTATTAGTATAACATCCATGATTGTTATACCACGAAAGTATTTTCATGGTGAGTTCACATTTTAGTATCATTATTATTATTATCAATATTATTAACCAATATTACTGTATTACCATTATTATTGATATTTTTAAATTATATTTTTTTAATATTATTATTATTATTATTATTATTATTATTATTATTATTATTATTATTATTATTATTATTACATCTATTGCTGTTATAACACGAATATAGTAACACTTTATTATCCTTATACACATTTAATTATGGTTTAAGTACTGGTTATGAATAAAATATACACAAATGAGAGGGGTTAGGCGTACATTTTGAATGCTAGCGCACAAGCGCACCCCACAATTTTTTTTATTATCACCAAACATTTATAAAGGGTAGGGCTTTCATATGAAACTTAGTTTAAATCAATATCTTTCTTAGAAGCAGAGTAATGAATGCTAGACTTTGAGGGCAATTTACTCATTTTTTGAAAAATGGCGTTTACCACCTTGTGGTTCTGAGGCCCTCATATATATATATATATATATATATATATATATATATATATATATATATATATATATATATATATATATATATATATATATATATATAGTATGTGTGTGTGTGTGTATAAAGATATATTAAATCCAACCAGAGTTAATACAGAACTTAAGAATAGCCTATTCTCTACCTTTTCACCCGAATTTCATGTCTGCAATACCAATTCTGAAAAACTATTGATATTAATTTAGTATATAAAAATAACAATGCTTTAATAAATATGTCAATGAAGAATAGTCCATCCAATTCAAACAATATTGTATACAGTATTCCTTGTAAAGATTGTAATCAGTTCTATATTGGCCAGACATCAAAAGGATTAAAAAGCAGAGATGTTTCCAACACAAATATGCTCTTTCAAGAGCCCTAACAGACAATGGCATTTCAGATCATTGGCTTAAGACAGGCAATACCATTAACTGGGATAAGCCATCCATAATCTGCAAGGCCAACGACTTATCAGAAAACAGGGGCGTCATTTCAGAATTTAAGGGGGGGGGGGGGGTGATGGTTTAGCGAGCGAAGCGAGCCTAATCAGTTTTTTTTTTTTTTTTTTTTTTAGAAAAATTTGTTTTTGAAGCCACATGAGCAAGGTATTTCAGCAAATATCCCATCATCACTGGTAGACAGACAAGGATCAAATATTTATTATTGCACATTTAAAAAGAAAACGTTACTTCTTGGGACGTAGGCTTAGGGGGTGAGGGGGCCAAGTTGAGGTTGGGGGACCACGTTGAGGTCTGGGGGGGGGGGGGGCGGGGGGGCGGGCGCAGTTTGCGTGCAGTTGCCGCCCCCAAATGACGCCCCTTTCAGAAAAGATATCTTCTGGAAACTGTATTCATTGAAGCCACGTGCACCAGCCTAATCTCTGGCCTGGATTATCTCTTGATCCTCTTTCCCTATCCTTTCTGTTTGGAGAACATCAGCGATTCAGAAACCCGATTCAACACTACTTAATTTTTATATAAAGCTCTGGAAACTATGTACTTACCCACCACTACTTTTTTTATATAAAGCTCTGGAAACTATACTTAGCGTGAGCTTGAAAATGTAGAATACGCTACAAAAGTACTTGTTCCAATTCCCGGTTTTTCACTCCCCCTTACGTGGATTTTATGATATTTTCAAGCATGTGGACTTTCGTGATATATATATATATATATATATATATATATATATATATATATATATATATATATATATATATATAGATAGATAGATAGATAGATAGATTGATAGGACCCGTGATCTGTAAGGAACACGCGCCAGATTACATGTAGAACTGACATTGGCGGTTCAAATTACATCCGCTTGGAAACTGCTTGTAATCAAATCTGCGAAAATGACACTGTATTCTGTAGTCATTGAATCTGTCAAGAATGATATCTACCGTGAGCATCCTAAATTAGAGTTAGTTAATTAATATATGATGCGATTAGTAGCCGGTAGGGTATGTAGTAAATTACCACAGGGTAATTGACAGCACAAACAGAATGGAGCAAAGTGCACATTATTTATATGAATTACTGCCAACCGAAATAGCATATTGGCTGTGTATTAAAAGGATACAAAGAGGAAAAAATATTATTAACATCTAGAATTTACAGTGTGACATGCCGGATGTTCTTTACAAAAAGAAAGATCTGTTACTTAATGGGTTTAGTGAAAAAAAAATAGGAGTAAAGTACAAAAGAACCTATAATTAGGTTATATGTGTATGGTTCAAGTTCTTTTATTATCATTTAGACCCCTCTCTCAATGCTTAGCATCATAGTTTTGATAAATAAGTAGTTACCCAATAGTGACTATGATTGGTTCCGCAATTAGTGGAGTGCGCTACCAAATCCTGGACCCACCATCTCCCTCGATCAGCTGATAAGGTGCAGAACAAAAACAAATCAGTCAGTCCGTCGTCTGACTGTAAGACGCCCTTGACAGCACGAATTTTGGTAAGTACGCTGTTCTCTCCTGGTTAGTTATTACATGAACGCTATTACTTAAATGCAAGTGATAATGTAACGTATCAACCTCTTTGTATTTAGATTACTGATATAGCTACTACTACCTACCTATGTGGGCTGTTTTGGTGCTGTTACAGTAATAGGTAAGCAGCTGGACCAGATAGCCTAGCTAACTGTTGTAGGGTACGTAGCTAGGTACCAAGTATGAGAATGAACAAAGGATAGCCTTGGCCAATCTAGCTCAGGTTTAGACGGTAACGTAGAGCTATAATACATTATTATATGAAATTTTTATCAGGATACTTTGATTACTAAATTGGTTTCTACCTAGGCTAACTTGGTCATAGGTAGTTTACGGCCCCGGTGATTCTAGCTCATTATAGGGTTGTTGTTTGAGATTAAGCTGGCCTTGTGCCAGCACGGGCTCTTGCTCGTAGAGCAGCCTGTATTATTATAGTGTATGAAGTGTTTTGGTAGGCTGTACTAGCTCATAGGCTAATATGAGCTTCTACTAATAGGCCTAGTCCTATGTGAAATGGCAGGCTTAAACATACAGATGGTATATTTAAATTACTAATCAAATGACTTGAAGATGTTCTTGTAACTTAAGGACAAGTTTTTTATCTATCCAATGGACGTGATGTGCCAGTTGTAAAAGTGGATCTTAATCCCTAGGCTATGTGCTCCTATGAGAACAATGTACAAACCTTTATCTTTTAGTAGCCTACATGGATATAGGCTAGCCTAGTTTAGTGAAAGCAGGTTTGGTTGTTGAGGTTTTGTGACAAGTTAGTTGACCAGCTGGAGTTGAGTACTACCTAAATAGTAGTCACTTTTTTTCTATGGTCATTTTTCCTTATAGATAGGTATGTGAACTCTTCCCAGCATTGCTATTGTAGGAGTTTATCAGTATTTTCTAATTTGACTAATTGACAACTTGACTTGTTTGTTGGTTGTAATGATTTGTGGATTGTTGTAAGAATGATGATGCTTGATAATTCTTTTCCTCTTTAGAAAGATCAGCACTGCAGACATGGGTGTGATTAAGTGTGTGTTAAATTCAAGTCATCTGTGACTATCGTTCCTCATATTCAATGTACTGCTCACAAAGGTCTGAACTGCATCAGTTACGTATGTGTCTGTAGGCTGTCGGCCTACAGGGAGAAGTACAGGTTTAGGAGGAAGAATTGAAAGAATGTCCCATCATTGTTTCAGGAAGCAATACAGTAGATCTATATAACTATTCCGCTGCGATCTAGACCATGGCAGTTGCCGTTTTACCAAGGAGATTACATGCTAACCAGACAGTGCTTGATTCATTTTACTTGGCTGGTGCATTTGCTAGTGTGATGTTGTGGTTTCTGATACCACGATCACTTCTGCTTCCGTCCCCATTTCTCCTGATTCTATTGGATTGATCGCAAGACGTCCTTAGGAGAGGAAGGATCTACTGAAGGCATTGTGACCTTCTGTAGGCATTCTGTGAGAGCCTTCCCTCTGCTTTCTTGGAACATTTGGCTTCGGCAAAAAGATCCCCACCTGCACCAGCATCAGCTGACCCCATCACCCCTCCCCCTAGGACTGAGTACATTGCTCCCATGAACATTCCTGCTGTTCCTGCTGTACCTGCTCCTATACCTTGTTTTCCCTCTCGTCTTTCTCATCCATATTTCTAGTTTGATGCAAGTATATATGAGAAAGGCCTGACTGGATGGCTGCCCTCCACTAGAATGTCAAAAAGTCTTCGTTTTCATTGCTTCTCTGTTGGAGGTGAATGTGATGGAAGCACCTGTTTGTAAGTCCAGGCAATTGTAGATGGTGCAGGTAGATTGTTGCATGAGGTCACTTGTAACTGATCTCTATCACATGGGTTTTCTCCTTCTCAGTTCCTGGTGACCAAAGTTGCTCCAGGTCACCCATATGTCGTTTTTGGTAGATGGGACATTAACTCATGCCTTACTGGTGTTCCACAAAAGGAAGAATCCACATTCCTCCAGACAATAGGATGTTAAAGTTCTCCATAGGTCTTGTATGTCACAGGATATTCTCATGATCATTCCCTTGGCAATCTCGAACATGGCTTACCCTGGTCAGGTTGTGGGGACAGCCTGGTTGTTTGGCTTCTGTTTCAAGACCTTGGCAGCAAGGTGACCATATTTGATCATCTTTGGTGACTATGGACCTTGACTCAGTTACTGGGACTCATTTTAGACACTCCATGATCATCTGAGCAGGGGCAGAGTCAGTAGATTCTGCTTTACTGTATGGTCTCTGTATCTGCGAAATGTAACCCTGCCACATACGTCCATGTAGATATACTGGAACTAAGGTGATGAATTAAAGTTGTAGGTTCTTTATACTCCCATATATTTAAGACAGACAGACACTAATGTGAAAGTGTGAGGGAGTCCCATGCTTGTCACACATCAGCAGCCACTCAACAACAACTGGTTTATGCATTGCACATGGCAGGAAATAATAGTGGTGTTGTCACATATAATTGCAATGTTGCCATGATGCATAATCAAGCTAGCGATCTTACAGTAAGTATAATGGTTTGTAGAACACTCGTGTTTAACATATGGGAGACGGAGAGGAGGGGAGAGGGAGAAGGAGAGGTTATTGTTTGTAAGGGGACTTGCCCTCCAGGACTTCAAATATCAATGACTTATAGGGGATTACTTCTCCTCTTCGTTTTTTACAGGAACTCTCTGGGGTTACTTCCCCTCTTCGTTTTTTTACTGGAACTAGGACCAGCTTGAGAGTCAATGGACCCCTGTTGCACAACAAAGCTGTCCAGAGAAATTTTTTCTGCCATCTAAGTAGTACAGTGAAACATTGGTTTTTGTACATAATCTGTTCTGGAACCTCCCACAAAGTCCAAAATGTATGAAAACCAAAACAATCATTCCCATCAGGAATAATGGAAATACAATTAATGCATTCCAGAACCCCAAAATATTTTTAAAAATACATTTTATAGGGAATAAACATAGTTTTACATATAGAAAACTATGAGTAATAAATATGAATGAATAATGAAACGAATAATAAACAATTAATATAACTCATACCTTTATGGAAGACTTGTTAGCATATGGAGAGAAGAGGAGGAGGAGGAGGAGAGGTTATTGTTTGGAAGGGGAATCCCCCTCCAGAGGGATTTCAGGTATCAGGGACCTATCTGTGGTTACTTCTCTTCTTCATTTTCTACTGGCACTATCTAGGGTTACTTTCCCTCTTTGGTTTCTACTGGCACTAGGAGCAGCTCAAGAGTCACTGGATCCTTGTCACACAACAAAACTGTCCAGAGACATTTGTTTCTGGCATATCGGTAAAATTTGCCTAAAGTGAAAACGGCATTGTCATTAAAGATGGAGACATGGATTTCAACTTCTTTGTTGGGATGATAATTCTCCACAAAATCTTTTACATCACTCAGCTTTGCAAACATGTCATCAGTCACTGAAGCACATTATGTATGTCCATTCTCATTTTTAATTTTTCAAACCAGCCTCTGCTGGCCTTGAATTCACTAACAGTAGCACTTGTAGGCATTTTCTTACTGTGATCGGTATGCAGCATCCTCCAACACTTTGCTATGAGTTCTTTCTTAAATTTATAGTACTTTTCACTATTATCACGGAAGGGCTGGCACTTGGAACTTTCTTTGGTCCCATGATGGCTTATTTAGCAGTTGCATTCAAATAAAAAAGCACAAAAAACACCGAACACAAAAGCAGAATGGGTCACGAGAGAACACAGGATGTTTTGTTTCGGCGCTCGGTACAGTGCCTAGTCATGTGGTGGGCCTCAGAATGAGCGTTTTCAAGTGTACAAAATCAAAGGAAACAAACGAAACTTGAGAAAATTTTGTTGGAAAAAGTCTAGAAAAACCGAACCATACGAAAACCAGTTCCACTGTAATTACATAGCTAAGAATTTCTAAGTAGTACCAGCAGCTAAAATTTGAAAATTACAGTAGCAATTCTTTTGTTTTGTTGTAGGCAGGTATGCCCGCCCACTACTAGGGTAGCAGATAAACACATAGCAAACGAGCTCAATTTATTTTTGTCGGCTTCCAACGAAGGTTGCAAGCATCGGTTCTTTAAAATTGGATATTGTTTGCTTACTGGTTGTTACTAGACTATTGGTGAAGTACCATATGATTCTTTTCCTATCCTTTGGCTTTTGGTTATTTAGTCAGGGATTAGTTAAGAGACTTTTTGGACTTTTCGTATGATTTTGACTCTTGCTTTTCACCAATGATGTCTAATTCAGGAGTGACTAGTATCCGTTACTGTAATAAGGGTTGCGGACACAGTTGATGTCTGCCAAGTACGACACTCATATGGTATGTACGAAGTATAAGAATCAAAGTTGCTCTCCAGAATTAAGATGTTCTAAATATATAGGTTGGGATGAGAAGCTTAGGCCGGACATCTAACCAAAGGACATTTGGCTGACGGACATTTAGCCGAATGGACAATTGGTCGAAAATTTACAAGTGTGAATAGTAACAAGCAATACTTTAACCATTTTAATTAACAGTTTATTGCTAAAAAATAAAACTATAAATTTTAAAAATATGCAGTAAGATGTATGTTCATAAGTATTTAAAGATTGTGCATAATTGCTCTCAGAAAACTTATTCTTTGATACTCCTCACATTTCTCAATGATAGACATGAGCCTTGTGCTTAATATCTCGTACTTCGTCTTCGATGATCTCATTGCAATCCCTGAATTTACCATCTCGATTATTAACTTCCAATTTCATTACTCTATCCTTAGCTTTGAAACTAGACGGCAAATAGAAGGGTAGGTGATTGTCATTTTCAGTTCAAACGCTGTGTGCCATCCCTCAATTCAACAGTTGAGATGGTAAACTCAAAGTAAATGCCAATTGTTTTCAAACTGTTAAGATTGCTTGTTATAATTGACAGAATGATAGCGGGTGTGACATACATGTAGGTACGTCTAATACATTTTCGGCCAAATGTTCTTCTGTCAAACGTCTGTCAACCAAATGTCCGCCGCCCAAATGCCTGTCGGCCAAGTATCTGGGAGCCGATGAGAAGCAATGGAAGGTTTTGCCAAATCCTCTCATATTTCTAAATTGGAGAAAGATAGGTTACGTAAAGCAACTGTTAAATATGAATCTTTAAAACCCTCATTTGATGTACCTATTATTTCTGTATTGTCTCCTAAACCCAGGATCTCGTCTACACCACCTAATCCTTTACCCAGCTCCCATGTTTCTGAACCCAGTGTCGTTGCCAGCCTCGAAGCGAGGTTCAAAGTTATAGTTGTTAGCTAACACCATTGCCTATTTGGGGGAGTCTGTTCATGTTTTTCTTGACCAAGAGAAAAGTGAAGTGTTGGTGGAGGAGTTGGCTGTCCGTCCCACCAATTTTCTTAGATGAAGGTCCCTGACATACTCCTCCACACCTGGGAGAAGTCATACTGGAGGGCCAGGAGAGGTCGGTGGGGTCTGCCCCTCAGTCGCACCTGTTGGTGTTTCCCAGGTTGCGAAAGACAGCCATTGCAAAGGCGTCTTGGATTGCACGCATTGCCTTTCTTCCAGTTTATATACTTCTTGTCCCAAGAATCAGTGCTTATGGCACAGCAGTGATAAGTCTAGGCCACTGAAAAGGTCTGGAGCAAAAGTATCTTGCACCCCTCAAGTGTCCCTAAGAAGGCTAAAGAAGCAAAACCTTCCTGCCTTTTCTGGGATAGCCCAGGGACTTTTTCCTTTGAAGGCTCTCGCGATCATCTTAAGTGCTCTGGTTTGGTGTGCCAATTAACATCAGTTTCTGCTTTAGCTCCGCAAGCAGTTCCAATGAGTGTATGCACATCTGACCACCCAGTTCCTCAACTCTTTTGCTCCTGAGCACCCAGTGTCAAAAGAGAATTTTGTGTCTCCTTCAGTAGCTCACAATCGCCCCTACGCTGAGCTTTCAGTCAGACAGACAGGCTTCTGGCACCGAGTATCCAGTGTCCAGATATCTCTGTGGCGCCAGAGCGCCTGTTTGTGCAGGAATGCCCATTGGCACTTGAGCTTCCTTTGGCGTTTGAGCGCCCATCGGCACATGAGCACCCTCAGGCACATAACCGTCCATTAGTCCTTGAGTCACCTGCTTCAGCTATGCTCCCGTTGTCCTCTGGGCACCCATTAGCACCTGTTCACCCACTAGCATCTGAGCTCCCTTTGGCATCTGAGCGCCCATTGGCAAAGAAACTTCCTTTAGCTCCCGAGCTCCCTTCAGCACCATTACTCACACACGATGATCTGTGCACAGCACCAGTTCTTATAGTTGCATCTTCTAGTTTGGCTCTTCCTGAATAAGGGAAGATGCAATGGCTGGTGCAGTCACATATGTAGATTGTGGCTTGAAAGGTTTGTTACTGGAACAGACAGAATTTCTTATCTTCCACAAGTGCAATGAATCTGGCCATACCACACTTTACTGAACTCAGCAGGATGAGTTTTTAGGTATTCTTCTACCTATTTTCTTACAAGCTATGACCTCTCCTTTAGAAATCGTTCTTCTAAGAAGGATGGTTGGGTGGGCTGAACCCCATCTGGTTCATGGTACTTCTACCTCCCTCCAAGTACGTATAGGTCTATCTTATTGTTAAGACCAAAGATTTGTTCCACATATGAACAAATGGCAATTTTTATTCAATTTGCATTTTTCATAACTTACAAACCTGAAGTCTTAGCGTTATATACGTACTGCCCTCCTCCGTCTCTTGTACTGAGTTAGAAGAAAGACTGATGCATCATGAGGTCCCAAGCTTGGTTGGTGACCAGCTTCCACCTCGTAGATGTATGGGTTGCCAGATTCCACAGATTCCTTGCTTTACAATCTTTGATTGTTTTTAACTGGTTTCTAGCTGGTGCTAGAAGATTATCCTGTTGTTAAGACTCAGGCTTGTAAGCTATGAAAAATGTAAATTAAAAAAAATTAGCCATTTTGGAAAGGCCTGCTATTCTCAGATTCATACTTCCCCCAAAATTCCCCAATTTAAGATGAGGAACTCGGCCAAATTAGTATGCAAAATCGGCTATTGGTGTATTTTAGAACTTTCATGTACTGGGAAAATCCTAATTGCTGTAAAATGACTTTTTCAGAGGATGGAAGATGGAAAGTACTGTAGCACTTTAACTTGTATTTTAATGTATGACACTTACCTGGCAGGTATATATACAGCTATATTCTCTGTTCCACCTGGCAGAAATTTTCAAAACTCGCGGCAAACGCTAGTAACCTATTAGTAGTTCAGGCAACCACCACCCCGTTACCGTGGCGCTAGCGCTAGGAACCGTTCCCAATTGGGCCAGATTTTCTCTGCCAGCCGAACCGGCAACATTGTTGGTGGTTCCCTGCTAGGATTTTCATTCTCGTTGCTGACTTTTCATGGATTTTTGGTATTGTACTCGGAAACGTTAGCTTGGCATTCGCTTTGGATTGTTCTTTTAAGATGTCTGATACTGGAAGTATGTTTAGAGTTTGTGTAAAAGAGGGGTGTAAGGTAAGGTTGCCGAAAGCTTCGGTCGACCCTCATACTATTTGTAAGAAGTGTAGAGAGAATGTGTGTACTTGGGAGAATAGGTGTTTTGAATGTGAGAATTTATCTGAGAAGGAATGGAAGATATTTATGAAATATGTTGAAAGGCTTGAGAAAGATCGTGTAAGGAGATCTGTTTCTCGTAGTGAGAAGTCGAATTCTTCTAGCAAAAGGAGTGAATGTGTTTCCTCTCCAGCTCCTTCTAACGTAGAATTGGTAGTTCCTTCTCCCCAGGTATCTCCTGCGCCCGCTGCTGTATCGAAGGAGGCGAACGATACACAGGTTGTGAAGGTGTTCGCTGCCCTTGCGTCCATGGGCGACCAGATACAGCGACTTACGGATAAAGTTAATGCTTTTGATGTCAGTGCTCCTAGACCTAGACCTCTGTCAAGCTCCCAGACCCAAGGGAGAAGGCATGTCGACAGTCGAAGGGAGGCGAGAGAGGTTTTGTCGCGGTCAGGCGTCCCTTCGAACAGTCCTGTTGCAAGTTCCCAGGCTGTTGCAGTTCGCCGCAGAAAAGGCGTAACTGGGAAGTGTGCATCCTCGGATGGTTCGACATCTGAGCGGGAATGTCGGTATTCAGTTGTGTCTCGCCCCCTCAAGAGGACTTTCAGGACATCGACCGCTCTCGAGAGACATGCTCAAGATCGTGAGGCTTGGAGTAGTCCGGAGGTTTTGTCCTCCTCGGAAGACGGGGACGCAGTTCCGATCAAGAGGAAGAGGATCTTTCGTGCTAAAGAGGACTCAGTACGGCCTTCTTGTTCTTGGATTTCGATGAGAGACTCTCCTCCATCTTCTTGCTTGTCTTCCCCTCGTCTCTCTCCGTCGGGTAGAGTACAAGATCGCTCTCCGTTACGTCGCAGTCCTGCTCGTAATCCTCCTCCTTCGTCTTCTGCCATTCAGGAAGATAGTACGAAGGGTTTCTTAAGGGAAATGCAGTCTAAGCTGGCAGTTCTTGTGAAGTCTTGGGATGCTCCTGTGCAGGCATCTTTGAGGCGGAAGGACGATTTCCTTCCCGTTAAGTCTTCTAAGACGGAAGACAAGGGTGCGTTCGCCGAGGACGCAGGACGCACTGGCGCTACGAGGACGGGCGATCGCTTGGTTATTCAGGACGCAGAACGCAGGAAGAAGAAAATGGTTTCGGAAGAAGCAGGACGCAAACGTCAGGACTCGGGATCAATTGTGGACGCAAGAAGCAGGCGGCAGGAAGCAGATGTGTCTACGATGGACGCAGGACGCAGGCGGCAGGACATCGATAGGCGGCAGGACGCCGATTCTTCGTTAGCCGCAGGACGCAGGCGGCAGGACGTTATTCCGTCAGCGAAGCGTCAACACGACAGTGATCTGCAAGACATTTCTTCAGCAGAAGAGGATTTAGATTTGGTTGAGGAGAAGAATACGGAACCGTCTTCAGATTACAAGATTCTGACTTCACGTCTTCTTTCTATTTTTGAAGGGGAATTCAAACCAACGGCTCCTTTATCTCCCTTATCGCAGTTTTCCAAGACTAGGACTCCAAAGAAGTCCTCTTTCCTTAAGATGACTCTGTCAATTTCGGCAAAGAAGGCCCTTCAACGTGTGAATGACTGGATGAAGGATAAGAAAGAAGCGGGAAAATACTCTTTTGCTTTTCCACCAGCTAAGTTAGCATCGAAGTCAGGAGTATGGTACGCTACTGGAGAAAGTCTAGGCCGGGGAGTACCTGCCTCCTCCCAGGGGGACTTCTCCAGTATAGTGGACAGCTTACGCAGACAGGCGTTACAGTCTGCTAAGGTCTGGTGGACTTCGTCCGAGTTTGACCATCTTTTTAAAGGGATTTTTAGGACTTTCGAAGTCTTCAATTTCCTAGATTGGTCTTTGGGAGCACTGGCGAACTCCCTAGAAGAAGAAGATTTGCAGGATATGGAAGCGGCTAAGAGCATTATGTCCTGCATGGACAAGGCTCTGAGAGACAGAACGAATGAACTGGCTTCTTTGTTCACAGCAGGAGTACTGAAGAAGAGGTCGCTGTTGTGTTCTTTCGCTTCAAAAGGGGTTTCAAACTCTCAGAAATCGGAGTTGCTGTTCTCTCCCCTTTCGAAACAGCTGTTTCCTTCAGAGGTGATTAGGGATATAGCTCTATCCCTTTCTCAGAAGGCCACTCAAGATCTTCTCTCGTCTTCAGTTAAGAAGTTCTTACCATCCAAGTTGGTTAAGAAAACTCCAAAGGAGCCTAGGCCTTCGCAACAGCCCTTTCGAGGCAGAACATTCGCTCGACCTGCCTTTAGGGGTAAGAGAGTACCCGCTAAAAGAGGAGCCAAGACCACCTCTAAACAATGAGATCTCAGTCCTCCAGACGACAGTGGGAGCCAGACTTCAAGGTTTTTGGGAAGTTTGGCAGAACATGAAGGCAGATCCCTGGGCTGTCAACGTAGCTCGGGATGGGTACAAGATTCCTTTCTTGAAGAGACCTCCTCTCGCAACATCTCCGAGAGCCCTCGGGGCAAATTACAACGATTTAGTGAAGAAAGCGGCTCTGTGGGAGCAAGTAGCTTCCATGCTAGAGAAAGGAGCCATAGAGCCTGTTCTGGATCACGAATCTCCGGGATTTTACAACCGGTTGTTCCTGGTTGCAAAGTCCTCGGGAGGTTGGAGGCCAGTTCTGGATGTAAGTCAACTGAATCTTTTCGTAGAGAAAAGACCAAGTTCACTATGGAGACGAACGATTCAGTACTGGCAGCGGTACGTCCAGGGGACTGGATGGTGACCCTGGACTTACAAGACGCATACTTTCATATTCCGATTCATCCAGGAAGCAGGAAGTATTTAAGGTTTGTGATTCAGGACAGGGTCTTTCAGTTCAAGGCCCTGTGCTTCGGCCTTTGCACAGCCCCCCAAGTATTCACGAGGATGATGTCCAATGTGGCGAGATGGTTGCACTTAAGAGGGATCAGAGTGTCTTTTTACCTGGACGGACTGGTGATAAGATCCAACATCAAGAAGTCAATGTCTGGAGGACTTGAATCAAACATTGAACTTAGCAAAAGACCTAGGTCTTGTGGTAAACATGGGAAAGTCTCAATTGAATCCCCAACAACAGATAGTTTATTTGGGGATTCAGATATCGTCAGTGACTTTTCGGGCTTTTCCGTCCCCCGAAAGGCAAGCCCTATGCATTCGGAAGGTGCAGGACTTTCTAGAGAAAGACCGATGCTCAGCAAGAGAGTGGATGAGTCTACTGGGCGCACTCTCTTCGCTAGAGAGGTTCATTTCTTTAGGAAGACTGCACATGAGACCTCTACAGTTTTTCCTGAAGGATTCATGGCCAAGAAAATTGCAACCGGATTCCTTCCAGTTTCTAATTCCTGCCGAAGTGAAGGAGGAATTAAAGTGGTGGCTAACTCCAGGCAGGTTAAGCAAGAGGGGATGTCGCTTCAGCAGAAAGAGCCCAGACCTCATCTTGTATTCCGACGCGTCGGACGCGGGTTGGGGAGCGACATTAGGCCCTCAAGAGGTGTCGGGACTTTGGAGCAAGGAAGAAACAAGTTGGCACATAAACAGGAAGGAACTGATGGCAATTTTCTTGGCCTTGAAGCACTTCAGAGAGTTGATTCGAGACAAGACAGTGCAGATCAACTCGGACAACACCACGGCTCTGGCATACATCCGCAAACAAGGAGGGACTCATTCTTTTCTCCTTTACAAGCTGGCAAAGGAAGTTCTGCTTTGGGCGGAAGAGGAAAGCGTTGTTCTGCTCACCAGGTTTATACAGGGGGAGAAAAATGTGAGTGCGGACCTGTTGAGCAGAAGAGAACAACTTCTCCCGACGGAGTGGACTTTGCACCTGGAGGTTTGCCAGAGCCTGTGGAAGTTGTGGGGCCGTCCGGTAGTAGATCTGTTTGTGACAGCCAGAACAAAAAGATTACCAACCTATTGCTCTCCGGTTCCAGATCGGGAAGCAGTGGTGGTCGATGCGTTCCTGATGGATTGGACAAACTTAGATGTGTACGCTTTTCCTCCGTTCAAGGTACTGGGGAAAGTTATGAAGAAGTTCAGGGAGAGCCAAGGAAACGAGGATGACCTTAATAGCCCCGTTTTGGCCGGCCCAAAGTTGGTTCACAGAGGTACTGGAATGGACAATAGATACGCCAAGGACTCTTCCTCTAAGAGTAGATTACTCAGACAACCCCACTTCGACAGGGTTTCAACAAGAATACCCTCGCTCTGGGTCTGGACTGCGTTCAGAACTATCGAAAGTCTTGTCAGAGCGAGGGGATATTCTAGAGAGGTGGCCAGTGCAGTGGCTTGAGCCCGAAGAACCTCCACAATTACAGTATATCAGTCGAAGTGGGAGAATTTCCGGAAGTGGTGTAAGAACAGGAAAGTGTCTTCATCCAGTACCTCTGTGACCCAAATCGCAGACTTCCTTCTATACTTGAGGAAGGAATTGGGTTTGTCAGTTTCGACAATCAAAGGTTATAAAAGTATGCTAACCTCAGTGTTTAGACACAGAGATCTAGACATCTCTAATAACTTAGACCTTAGAGATCTGATTAGGTCATTTGGTACCAAGAAACAATCCCAATGCAGGCCACCTGCTTGGAACCTCGATGTTGTCTTAAAGTATTTAACCTCTAGCAAATTCGAGCCTTTAGAGAAATCCTCTCTGAGAGATGTTGCTAAGAAAACTATCTTTTTAGTCGCTTTGGCAACGGCTAAAAGAGCTAGTGAGCTTCAGGCCATATCGAAGGAGGTGGGATGGAGACATGGCAACACAGTGTGTTCATTCCAAGAAGGTTTCTTGGCCAAGAATGAGAATCCAGCTAATCCTGGCCAAGATCCTTTGAAGTTTTGGGTCTGTCTGAGTTAGTGGGTCACGAGCAAGAAAGAGTTCTCTGCCCAGTGAGAGCATTGCGTTTTTATATGGAAAGAACAAGAGAGATCAGAGGGAATTCTGATGCTCTTTGGTGTTCAGTTAAAGACCCCAGTAGACCCATGACGAAGAACGCTCTAGCCTTCTTCATGAGAGAGTTGATTAGAGAAGCTCACATGTTGTGTCAAGAGCAGAGCTTTGGTATTTTGAAAGTGAAGGCTCATGAAGTCAGGGCAGTTGCGACTTCATTAGCTTTTAAAAAGAATTTAGCCCTCAAGGAAATTATTGAATCCACATATTGGAGAACTAATTCAATATTTGCGTCTCATTATCTTAGGGATATTCAGACAACCTTTGATAATTGTCAGACGCTAGGTCCATACGTGTCCTCTGGTACAGTATTGGGCAAAGGAGTTACTACCCCATAACCTTCTTTTTTAAGCTAGTTGATTTTATTAGGTGATGGTGTTTGTGTTTTTTGGTCGTCTGAGAAAAGTGTTCGGTACTTTTATCAGTCTTGTTAGTATTATCGTGGTGTGGTGTGTGTGTAGTTCAGGTAAATGATCTATTACTAGCTTGAATGCCGTGGCATAAGAGGGCTGTACGGTTCTGTCAACACATTGGTCACGTCCAGTTGTCAGTTCCAGTCTTAGCTTCTTCAACATACAGGACACTTCCTTGTTGAGAGCTCCTAAGGTTTAAGCAGGCTTAGAGGCAGGACCTATGAAGTCAGCTACCTTAGCAGGTAAGGAACCTAGAGTTTTAATAATATTTTAATAATATTTTTATACTCTAATAATGTTGCTGTCTTTGACCCACCTCCAAATGTGTCAATCAGCTATATATATACCTGCCAGGTAAGTGTCATACATTAAAATGAAGTTTTTATGTTAAAACAAAGTTTAATGTTATAACTTTACCTGGCAGGCTATATATATTTAATTTAATGCCCACCCTCCTCCCCTCAGGAGACATTCGGGTTCAGAGAAAATCTGGCCCAATTGGGAACGGTTCCTAGCGCTACCGCACGGTAACGGGGTGGTGGTTGCCTGAACTACTAATAGGTTACTAGCGTTTGCTGCGAGTTTTGAAAATTTCTGCCAGGTGGAACAGAGAATATAGCTATATATATACCTGCCAGGTAAGTATACATTAAACTTTGTTTTAACATAAAAACTTCATTTTCATACAATCAACTTACCTGTCAGATATATACATAGCTAAGACTCCGTCGTCCCCGACAGAAATTCAAATTTCGCGCCACTCGCTACAGGTAGGTCAGGTGATCTACCTGCCTGCCCTGGGCGGCAGGACTAGGAACCATCCCCGTTTTCTATCATATTTTCTCTGTCGCCGGTGGTATCAACATTGTTGTTATTACCTCCTGACTTAGATTCATTTTTCAACCTTTGATCAACGTTTTTTCGGCTTTTTGGTGACGTATTTGGATCGTGTTTTGGCATTCGCTACTGTGGACTGTTTTTGGAATAACTCTTTTGGATTTTTCTCAGTATGTCTGATTCTAATGTGAGTGTGAGAATGTGTGTGAATGTAGGCTGCAGGGTGAGGATACCGAAAGCTTCGGTTGATCCTCACACTGTATGCCGTAAATGTAGGGGGGTTCAGTTGTTCTGCTGTTATTAACACTTGTAAGGAATGCGAGGGTTTGAATGCAGAGAGTGGAAGACTTTGACTTCTTATTTGAAGAAGTTAGAGAGGGATAGAGTTAGACGACTGAAAGGTGTGAGTTCAAGGCCTATTGAGCCTTTCACGGATAATTCTAACCCTACGGATGTAGATTCTCCCTATAGATCTCATTCTCAGAGTGTTTTTTCGGATTCGGCATCGGAGATCGCCAATCTGAAAGCGACTATTAGAGACATGAAGTCCAAGATGGCTGACTCGAAAGGTAAGGCTAGTGATAGTGAACATTTTAGTGAAGTGAGTTCTATCAGTGTTGTGGACGGGGCGTTTGATCGTCCGCTGCGGCGCTCCCAGGCCTAGACCTCTTCCAAGCTCCCATGCCCAGAAGGAGAAGGAAAGTCGAAAGCCTTATAGGTCGTGGGGAAATCCACAACGTCAGACGTCCCTTCAGCTAGCTCTGCTTCATGGCAGCCAGCTCAAGGGCGCTATAGAAAAAGCGTCCTTCGCGAGTTGTTTGTTTCTCGTCCTCTCCCTCTCCCTCACCTAAACGAGGGTGGAAGGAGTCGAACTTATCGAGACCGCTGAAGCGTCATATGAAGCAAGACATTGATTCGAGCCCAGAGCGCTTCTCAGATGACGCCCCGTCTGCTATTAAGAAAGCGAAGGTGGCGTCAGCGTCACCTGACGCTTATGAGGAAGTACCGTCATGCTTCTTCCCCGACGATGATGACGAAAGGCGTCATGCACTAGACGTGGGAGAAGCGTCAAGAAAGATCATTATGGCGGTTCAGGAACAACTGTCATCTCTTGTGGGAGTTTTAGCGCCCCGTCGGAAGGACGTGACGCTTCCAATTAAGAAGTCTCGTCCTCTCTCACCTGCTCGAAGAGAAGCGTCAGACAGATGTGAAACTGCTAAACGTCTGGCAGGAGCTTCGAGTTCGAGAACTAGAACGGGGGCTGACGAGAGTGTTGTAAGACAAGAGAAACGAAAGAAGTCTTTTAGAAGTGAAGCGTCATTTCAAACGGATCTTAGACGTGACGCTCCGCCGAGTAGGACGCCCTTAGAGAGCGGAGCGTCTTCCAGACGCGAAGCGTCATCAAGACGTCAACAAGAGACGTCATACATGACGCTCGGAGAGCGGGAAGCGTCATACAAGACGTCTTCTAAAGTGCAAGAGAAGCCGCAGGTTGTGACGCCTTCCAAGTCTATCAAAACGGGAAAAAGGAAAGACTTTCATTCCCTTAGCCCCTCTCCTATCAGGAGTTTGTCTCCTCCAGAAGAGGAAAAGTTCAGAAAGGAGAACGGAAACTCAGATATATCCCCCGGAGTTGGAGGAAAACTCGGAGGATGACGATCATGGAAGAGAGGGCTTGTCCAACTATAAGGTGTTGACTACCCTGCTTCTTGAGGAATACGGAGACGAGTTGACTCCGGCTGCTCCTCCTTCTCCGCGCTCGCTCTTTTCTAGTGCGAAGGCGAAGAAGCCCTCGTCTTTTTCTGAAGATGAAAAGCCCACCATCTCGATGAAGCGGGCTTTACACGCCTTAGACTCCTGGATGAAGTCGAAGAAAGACTTAGTCAGGACAGTATTTTGCATGCCTCCAGCAAGGTTAGCTGGGAAAAGAGGCATATGGTACAAGACGGGGAGAATATGGGTATCGCTCTCCCTTCTAATGACAGAGGCAGATTTTTTCGACGTTAGTTGACGCTTCAAGGCGTCCAAGTCTCAATTCTGCTCGAATTACATGGAGTATTTCAGAACTGGATCATCTCCTCAAGGGACTCTTCCATGTATTGGAAGTCTTCAACTTCTTAGATTGGTCCCTTGGGGTGAGTCCAAGAAAGCTCATGATTCAGAGGGAATCGAACCTGAAGCCCTGTTATGCATTTTGTCTTGCATCGACAAAGCGGTACAGGATGGATCTTTTGAAGTCTCTTCATTATTTGGAGCAGGTCTTTTGAAGAAAAGGACGGTGTATGGCGCCTTCTTAACAAAGGCAGTCTCGCATGCTCAGAGGGCAGCTCTACTGTATGCACCTCTGTCCGACTATTTGTTCCCTTCTCAGTTAGTGAAGGACGTGGCTCACTCTTTAACTGAGAAGGCGACGCAGGATCTTCTGACGCAGTCGGCTAGGAAGAAGAAACCTGCTTTAGTATCTGACAAGAAAGGACCTAGCACTTCTATGCAGCCCTTTCGAGGTGGTCCGACCTCCAGACCTCCCGCAAGAAGGAAGGCTCCGGAGAAGAGAGGTAGGTCCGCCTTTCGTCCCTTTAAAAAGGGAAAATGAAACATTTCTCCTCCAAGCACCAGTAGGTGCCAGGCTCCTGGGATTCGTGGAGGACCTGGACACTGATAGACGCAGACGCGTCTTCATGAAAATCATAAGGAAGGGATATCGTATCCCTTTCCTGAATACTCCTCCCCTAACGTCAATACCAAGGGAACTATCAGCCAAGTACAAGGACCCTGTGCTGAGGATACTCTTCGATCGATGGTGGAACAGATGTGGGACAAGAGTGCAATAGAACTAGTACTGGATCAAAACTCCCCGGGGTTTTACAATCGCCTTTTTCTAGTGGCGAAAGCCTCGGGAGGCTGGAGACCAGTACTAGACGTCAGCTCTCTGAACAAATTTGTGCAGAAGGAGAAGTTCTCCATGGAGACTTCTGCTTCAGTCCTAGCGTCATTGCGACAAGGAGATTGGATGGTGTCTCTAGATCTCCAGGATGCCTACTTTCACGTCCCGATCCACCCTTCATCGAAGAAGTACCTCCGTTTCATGACGGGGGAAGGATCTTTCAGTTCAGAGCCTTGTGTTTCGGCCTGTCCACAGCTCCTCAGGTCTTCACAAGCCTGATGAGGAATGTGGCGAGATTTCTTCATCTCAAAGGAGTGAAAATGTCTCTATGTATCTAGACGACTGGCTCATCAGGGCCAGATCGGAGAGACAGTGCTTGGAGGACCTAAAGTTAACTCTGGATTTGACCAAGGCGTTGGGATTGCTTGTGAACCTCGAGAAGTCTCAGCTGACCCCCAGACAGGACCTAGTCTATCTGGGGATTCGGATGGATTCTCGGGGTTTTCGAGTTTTTCCTTCGCAAGAGAGAACCGCAAAAGGTTTGCGGATAATCTCTCTCTTCTTAGAGAAGCAACAAACGTCAGCGAGGGAATGGTTGAGCCTTCTGGGGACGCTTTCCTCGCTGGAACAATTCTTCCCTCTAGGAAGACTTCATATCCGTCCACTTCAATTCTTCCTCAAGAAGTCTTGGAGCTGGAAAACAGGACAACTGTCGGACGTTTTTCCCATTCCAGTGGAGATAAAGGCACACCTACAGTGGTGGTTGCTACCTCTGGAAGAGAACAAAGGGATCTCTCTAAGAACACAGAACCCAGACCTAGTGTTGTTCTCCGACGCGTCGGAGACGGGTTGGGGAGCGACATTAGGCTCAGAGGAAGTGTCAGGCACCTGGGAACCAGCACAGGTGTCCTGGCACATAAACTGCAAAGAGCTCTTCGCCGTACATCTGGCCTTGAAGAGCCTAGAACCTCTGGTGACAAACAAGGTAGTGCAAGTAAACGTGGACAACACCACCGCACTTGCCTACATTCGGAAACAGGGAGGGACGCACTCCTCGTTCCTTTACGAGCTCACAAGAGACCTATTACTTTGGACGTCTCACAGGAAAATCTCCCTGCTGACAAGGTTCGTACAGGGAGTAAGGAATGTGAGGGCGGACAGGCTCAGCAGGAGGAACCAGGTCCTTCATACAGAATGGACTCTACACGAGGAAGTGTGTCTCGATCTCTGGTCTCTGTGGGGAACTCCTCATGTGGATCTCTTCGCTACATTCATTTCAAAAAGGCTCCCAGTGTTTTGCTCGGTCGTGGAAGATCCAAGAGCAATTATGGTAGACGCCTTCCTGCTAAACTGTCTCGAGTAGACGTTTATGCTTTTCCCCCATTCAAAATCCTGGGGTTAGTAATGAAAAAGTTTGTGGCGTCAAAAGAGACGAGGATGACGTTAATAGCCCCCTTTTGGCCGGCCCAGGAATGGTTCACGGAGGTGGTAGAGTGGATCGTAGACTTTCCAAGATCCCACATAACCCAAATAAGGACGGATCTTCTCAAACAACCACACTTCAAGACGGTACCATCAAAAACCTCCCCGCTCTCGCTCTGACTGCCTTTCGACTATCGAAAGACTTGTCAGAGCGAGAGGCTTTTCTCGCGAAGTGGCAAGCGCGATCGCGAGAGCTCGCAGAACCTCCACTACGAAAGTATACCAGTCGAAGTGGGAGGTCTTTAGAAGGTGGTGTAGAGCCAAGAAGTTGTCTTCCTCCATCTACCTCTATAGCGGAAATTGCTGATTTCTTGCTATTCCTGAGAGTAAAATCTCATCTAGCCGTATCCACAATAAAGGGATACAGAAGTATGCTCTCGGCTGTATTCAGGAACAGAGGATTAGATCTAGCGAATAACAAAGATCTCCACGATCTCATAAAGATCTTTTGAGACTTCGAAGTCTAAGGAACCAGTACCTCGAAATGGAACTTGGACGTAGTCCTCAAATATCTGTCTTCGGATAGATTCGAGCCTCCTCATCTGGCATCGTTTAGGGACATAACTAGAAAATGCATATTCCTTTTATCTTTAGCTACGGCAAAAAGAATTAGTGAATTACAAGCTCTGCAGGATAAAGTAGGATTCAAGGGAGACTCAGCTATTTGCTCGTTTAAGACCTGTTTTTAGCGAAAAACGAGAATCCCACGAATCCCTGGCCTAGGTCATTCGAAGTCAAAGGAATGTCGAGTCTAGTAGGCAGAGAAGCAGAGAGGTCTCTATGCCCGGTTAGAGCTCTGAAGTTCTATCTTCAGAGAAAGCGTCAGTTGGGAGGCTCTAGACAAGGTCTTTGGTGCGCGGTCAAAGACCCCACAAGACTGATGTCCAAGAATGCTCTGGCGTTCTTTGTAAGGAACGTCATTACGGACGCTCATAAGGTCTGTCCCTGACGAACAATTACAACTCCTGAGAGTAAAAGCTCATGAAGTAAGAGCAGTTGCGACGTCTCTCTCGTTCTATAAGAATATGTCGCTTAAAAACATTTTAGATACGACATACTGGAGATGCAACTCAGTATTTGCATCTCATTACTTGAAAGACGTGCGTGTGACGTATGAGAAGTGTTTTTCTCTAGGTCCTATCGTATCGGCAGATACGATTCTGGGTACGGGAGCCGACACCAATCCTTAAAATGTATATACTGTTCTTCTGTTTGGATATGGTCGAGAATCTCTTCGAACAATGGAGGATTCAGGCTCGCACGGGCGGCCGTCTATGTTGTTCATAAGAGAATTCTTGTCATATCCAATTAGTTGAGTAAAATTTTTTTGAAAATTTTGTATGTGTGGTAGTGGTTTTTGAGTTACGGTTGTTGTGACGAGTTCGGGGATAACTCGTAACAATCCTTAGTTCTAACACATGGTTAGGATCAGGTGGTCGGGATTGGTTGTGTGCTCCTTCATAAGGTGTATTGTCATATAAGTGGATCAGCACCCATTGACAAAGTCCTTTTAGGCTCTGCTGGATTAAGTGGTTGTAAGACCCCATCACGGCAGACCCACAAGAACTCTTGGCCATAGATCACATATCTCGCTAAAGTTTCTTGAGGTGATGCAGACTACTGGGCAAACACCCACGAAGTCTACCACCTATCAGGTAGGAACCAAGGTTTTTTTTTATACCTACAACATATGTTGTTTACCTGTCTATTCCATATAGTAGCTGTCTCTTACCCTCCACCGAAGGGTGCCAATCAGCTATGTATATATCTGACAGGTAAGTTGATTGTATGAAAATGATATTGTTATGTTACAATAAAGTTTCATACATACTTACCTGGCAGATATATACAATTAAAGGCCCACCCAGCCTCCCCGCAGGAGACAGGTGGAAGAGAGAAAATATGATAGAAAACGGGGATGGTTCCTAGTCCTGCCGCCCAGGGCAGGCAGGTAGATCACCTGACCTACCTGTAGCGAGTGGCGCGAAATTTGAATTTCTGTCGGGGACGACGGAGTCTTAGCTATGTATATATCTGCCAGGTAAGTATGTATGAAACTTTATTGTAACATAACTATATCATTTTTCTTTATGTGCATGTTTTCAGTAGATAAGATAATTTATGCTGATAACTGTTCTGTTTCAGGTAAGAAAGAAGTAAGCTGGAGAGAACAGAATGGCTCGTCGAAGTGGATGTTGCATGTATTTTAATATAATCACTGCTATCCTTGGCACCTTTGGAGGATTATCAGCATTCGCTGTATTTTTCTTCCATTTTGGGAATCGTCAAGCAGGTCTTTGGGCTTTCGTTTCTGGTAAGAAATACGTATTGCATAGAGAAATCAGTAACTTTCACAAATGTTATATCAACTTTGTTAATTAAATTTTATCTTATTCTACTAGTTATGATAGGTATCTAAATAATTTTGCAACTTATTTCACTCATACCTGGAATTTTTTAATTTCGTACCCCTAATTATTCTTTTTGCTTTCTCCTCGACTGACTTAAAGTTGTCACTCTGATTTCAAGTGATGTTAAATTATTTTCATGTATTTTAGGATATCTGAATGAGGCAATGGTAATAGTTTAGTGTCTCACAAGCCCATTACTTACAATTAGTTCACATCCATCTTGTGGTGCTGTACATTTGAGGGCAAGTACCAGTCCAAGGCAAGTTACAGGCTCATTCTTTCAGAAGGCTAACTTTTCCAGACTTTTCCATCCAGCAAAGAACAGTAGACCTCAATTTTTCCATTCATGTTTCTTTTACATATGTATGCTTCAGTTGAATAGTATGCTTAGTGATTATAGTACCCTGTAACAGAAATGGTTGCCTTTGACTGCTAATTGTAATGTTAGTAGCAGTTTCTAGGTAAGCATGACTTGCTTTTATTGTAAGAGAAGAGCAAGCATTCAAGAAATCATTGCCACCAAGTACTTACCCGGACATCATCATCAGCAAAACAAATAAAAGTTCAACATACTTTTTCCTGAAGAAGGAAATTTGGCTGAAAATGACTCGATGCATAGCAAATCTAAAATCAAGGGAATTACAAGGAATCTTTTGGAAGACAAAGAAAGCATTAGGCAAACATGCTCATAGAGAGGGTTAACGTCTGTCTTGATGGTACCAAACTTCATATGATGGGCCACTATGACCTTTTCAACTTAGGAAATTTGAAAACCAACAAAGATGGGCATTCACTTTACCCTATAATTCAACTGATATTGTCATTTGCTAGCAATATTATTTTATTTTAGTACTTAATTCCTTAGTTATTTTATTGTGGTACTTAATTCCTTAGTTGTCTGTAACTCAATCAATACGTACATGGTATTTTCATACAATCAACTTACCTGTCAGATATATACATAGCTAAGACTCCGTCGTCCCCGACAGAAATTCAAATTTCGCGCCACTCGCTACAGGTAGGTCAGGTGATCTACCGGCCTGCCCTGGGCGGCAGGACTAGGAACCATTCCCGTTTTCTATCATATTTTCTCTGTCGCCGGTGGTATCAACATTGTTGTTACTACCTCCTGACTTAGATTCTTATTTCAACCTTTTGATCATCGTTTCTCGGCTTTTTGGTGACGTATCTGGATCGTGGTTTTTGGCAATCGCTACTGTGGACTGAATTTGGACTTGCTTTTTTATTTTGCTCAGTATGTCTGACTCAAATGTGAGAGTGAGAATGTGTGAATGTAGGCTGCAGGGTGAGGATACCGAAGGCTTCGGTTGATCCTCACACTGTATGTCGTAAATGTAGGGGTTTCAATGTTCTTCTACTAATATCTGTCATGAATGTGAGGGGTTAAATGCAGAAGAATGGAAGACCCTAACTTCTTATTTGAGGAAGTTAGAGAGGGATAGGGTTAGACGTTTGAAGAGTGTGAGTACAAGGCCTATTGAGCCTTTTATTGACCCTATATCTAACCTTGATGATTTTGATTCTCCATCTGTGTCGAATTCACAAGCTTTACTTTCAGAATCGGCTTCTGAAATCGCCGATCTGAAGGCTACTATCCATAAGATGAAGTCCAAAATGGCGGTCTTACAAGGTAAGGATAGTGAAAGTGAAATGTTCAGTGAAGTGAGTGCTCCCAGTGTTGTGGAGGGGGCGTTTGATCGTCCCTGCGACGCTCCCAGGCCTAGACCTCTTCCAAGCTCCCATGCCCAGAGGAGAAGGAAAGTCAAAAGCCTTAAGGAGGTCGTGGGGAATCCCCAACGGTCAGACGTCCCTTCAGCAGGCTCTGTTTCGCTTCAGGCTGCTCAGGGCCGCTATAGAAAAAAGCGTCCTCTGCAAAAAGCCCGTCCTTGCCGAGAGTGTTTCTCTTCCTCTCCCTCTCCTTCACCTAAACGAGGGTGGAAGGATTCGGACCTTTCTAGGCCACTGAAAAGGCATTTGAGAGAACCTGATTTGAATTCAAGCCCGAGCGCTTCTCAGATGAAGCTCCCTCTTCTATCAATAAGGCGAAGGTTGCGTCAACGTCTCCCTACATGGACGTAGTGGACCGCTTGCCTTCGAATTCTCCTTCTCCTCCCATTGAAGATGACGTGGGAGAAGCTTCAAGGAAAATTCTTCTTGCTGTGCAAGAACAGCTAGCCTCATTGGTGAGAGTTTTGGCGAGAGATCCTCCTCGTAAGGAGGACATTTCTCTTCCGATCAAAAAGTCTCGTCCTCTCTCTCCTGCCAAACGCGAGGTGTCTTTCAGACATGAAGCTTCGTCTTCCAAACATGCTGAAGAAGTTTTGCTTTCTAGATCGAGATTGAGAGAGCCATATTTCAGAGACGTGACGCCAGATAGACGTGAGGCGTCTTCCAGGCGCGAGGCGTCATACAGAGCGTCATCTAAGCGCGAGGCGCCAGCCAAGGTTTTGGTGCCAGCCAGGACGCCAGTTGAGGGCGAGACTTCTTCCAGGCGCGAGGCGTCATCCAGACGTCAGGAGTCAGCCAAGCGCGAGGCGTCATCCAGACGTCAGGAGTCAGCCAAGCGCGAGGCGTCAGCCAGGACGCTCGGCGGACGAGAGGCGTCAACCAAGCGCGAGGCATCATCCTTTTATGAGGAGAAGCCTAGGCGTTTGGCGCCAGCCAAGAGGGAAGCTTCTCACAAAGCTCAAACTTTGAAGAGGAGGGATTATCATTCCCTTAGTCCCTCTCCTATCAGGAGTTTGTCTCCCCCAGAGGAAAGACTTCCTGATTTGTCTACGGAGTCTCCTCTAGACCCCGAGTTGGAGGAAAACTCGGAAGACGAGAATCGTAGAAGAGAAGGACTGTCAAGCTACAAAGTCTTGACAGCCCTGCTTCTTGAAGAATACGGAGACGCTTTATCCCCTGCCGCTTCTCCTTCTCCGCCTTCTCTGTTCTCGAGCGCAAAGGCGAAGAAGTCTTCATCTTTTCTAAGAATGAAGCCCACCATTTCTATGAAGAGGGCTCTTCAGTCTTTGAATTCGTGGATGGACTCGAAGAAGGAGCTGGTCAGGACGGTCTTCTGCATGCCCCCAGCGAGACTCGCTGGTAAACGGGGCATTTGGTATCAGACGGGAGAGAATGTGGGCCTTTCTCTTCCGTCTTCGGCTGAAGCGGACTTTTCGACTTTAGTCGATGCGTCAAGAAGGCAAGGATTGAACTCTGCCCATGTGACTTGGGGCATTTCAGAACTGGATCATCTCCTCAAGGGACTCTTCCATGTATTAGAAGTTTTCAACTTCTTAGATTGGTCCCTTGGGGTGATGTCCAAGAAGGCCCATGATTCAGAAGGACTCGATCCAGAAGTTCTCCTGTGTATTCTTTCATGTATCGACAAGGCGGTACAAGATGGCTCGTTAGAGATCTCCTCTTTATTTGGAGCGGGACTTCTTAAGAAGAGGACAGTCTTCAGTGCTTTTCTGACTAAAGCAGTCTCCCACTCTCAAAGGGCAGCACTGTTGTACTCTCCCTTATCGGACTTTTTGTTTCCTTCTCAGTTAGTGAAAGACATTTCTCGATCATTAACTGAGAAGGCGACTCAAGACCTTCTTACCCAGTCATCAAGGAAGAAGAGACCTGCGACTGCGGTGGAAAAGAAAGGACCGAGTATGTCGGTTCAGCCCTTTTGAGGAGGCCCTACCTCCAGAGCACCCTCAAGAAGGAAGGTTCCTGAGAAGAGAGGTAGGTCTGCCTTCCGTCCCTTTAAAAAGGGGAAATGATGCTTCTCTCCAAACACCAGTAGGTGCCAGGCTCTTAAAATTTGCGGAAGCCTGGGCACGTATAGGCACGGACGTCTCATCTTTGTCCATGATAAGGAAAGGATACCTTATTCCTTTCCACGACAGTCCTCCCCTGACGTCAACTCCGCGGGAACTGTCAGCCAAAATACAGGGATCCCCTGGTACTGATGGGGATACTCTTCGGACCTAATGGTGGATCAGATGTGGGACAAGAAAGTGAGAGCGATTAGAACTAGTCAGTGGATCAAAAAACTCCCCGAGGTTTTACAATCGCCTTTTTCTGGTTGCAAAGGCCTCGGGGGGGCTGGAGACCAGTACTGGACGTCAGCTCTCTGAACAAATTTGTTCAGAAGGAGAAGTTCTCCATGGAGACTTCGGCCTCAGTTCTTTCAGCTTTATGCCAAGGAGATTGGATGGTGTCTCTGGATCTCCAGGACGCCTATTTCCACATACCGATTCACCCTTCGTCGAAGAAGTACCTCCGTTTTATGGCGGAGGGAAGGATATTTCCGTTCAGGGCCTTGTGTTTCGGCCTGTCCACAGCTCCTCAGGTCTTCACAAGCCTGATGAAGAATGTGGCAAGGTTTCTTCACCTAAAAGGGGTGAATATCTCTCTGTATCTGGACGACTGGCTCATCAGGGCCAGATCAGAGAGACAGTGTTTGGAGGACCTTATTCTGACCTTGAACTTGATCAAGTCGTTGGGATTACTCGTGAACCTCGAGAAGTCGCAGCTGACCCCCAGACAGAACTCAGTCTATCTGGGGATTCAGATGGATTCTCAGGGTTTTCGAGTATTTCCTTCGCAAGAGAGACTCGCGAGAGGCTTGGAGAAAGTCTCTCTCTTCTTAAGGAAAGAACGGACGTCGGCGAGGGAATGGTTAAGCCTTCTAGGGACCCTTTCCTCGCTCGAACAGTTCTTTCCTCTAGGAAGACTTCATATTCGTCCACTTCAATTCTTTCTCAAGAGGTCTTGGAGTTGGAAGACAGGAAATCTAGCAGACGCCTTTCCCATTCCAGTGGAGATGAAACCGCACTTGGAATGGTGGTTGCCGCCATTGAAAGAGAACAAGGGAATCTCAATGAAGGTTCAGAGCCCAGACCTAGTGTTATACTCCAACGCGTCGGAGAAAGGTTGGGGAGCAACTTTAGGCCAGAGAGAGGTGTCAGGCATCTGGGAAGCAGCGCAGGTGTCCTGGCACATAAACTGCAAGGAGCTCTTTGCCATGCATCTGGCTCTAAAGAGACTAGAACCTTTGGTATTGAACCAAGTGGTTCAAGTAAATATGGACAATACCACAGCGTTGGCCTTACTTCGGAAATAAGGAGGGACCCACTCCTTGTTCCTTTACGAACTGGCAAGAGATCTACTGCTTTGGACTTCCCAGAGGAATATCTCCCTGCTTACGAGATTTATTCAGGGAGTGAGAAACGTAAGGGCGGACAGGCTCAGCAGGAGGAACCAGGTCCTTCACACAGAGTGGACCCTCCACTCAGAAGTGTGTCAGAGTCTCTGGTCTCTTTGGGGGACTCCCCATGTGGATCTCTTCGCCACATTCCTTTCCAAAAGACTGGAGGTATTTTGTTCGGTGGTAGAAGATCCCAGAGCTCTGATGGTAGACGCCTTCCTACTAGACTGGTCTCACGTAGACGTCTACGCTTTTCCTCCGTTCAAGATCCTGGGACTAGTTCTGAAGAAATTTGTAGCTTCAGAAAGAACACGGATGACCCTAATAGCCCCCTTTTGGCCAGCACAAGACTGGTTCACAGAGGTGGTGGAGTGGACAGTAGATTTTCCCAGATCCCTCCCAAGAAGGACGGATCTTCTCAAGCAACCACACTTCCAGAGGTATCATCAAAACCTCCCCGCTCTCGCTCTGACTGTCTTTCAACTATCGAAAGACTTGTCAGAGCGAGAGGGTTTTCTCGCAAGGTTGCAAGCGCGATTGCGAGAGCCCGCAGAGCTTCCACTAGACGAGTAGATCAGTCTAAGTGGGAAGTTTTTAGAAGGTGGTGTAAGTCTAAGAAGTTGTCCTCCTCCACTACCTCTGTGACGGAAATCGCTGATTTCTTATTATTCTTGAGGGAGGATTCGCATCTATCGGTACCCACAATAAAGGGCTACAGAAGTATGCTTTCGGCAGTCTTCAGGAATAGAGGACTAGATCTAACAGGGAATAAGGATCTCCATGATCTCATAAGATCCTTTCAGACTACGAAGTCGTCAGGGCCAGCTCCTCCTAGCTGGAACCTTGATGTAGTTTTAAAATTCCTTTCCTCTGATAAGTTCGAACCTCCTCATCTGACATCTTTTCGAGACCTGACTAGAAAATGTTTGTTCCTATTAGCTTTAGCCACAGCAAAAAGAGTTAGTGAACTGCATGCTCTAGAGGATAAAGTAGGATTTAAAGTGGACTCGGCCATCTGCTCGTTTAAAGCTTTGTTTCTGGCTAAAAACGAGAATCCCTCGAATCCCTGGCCTAGGACCTTCGAGGTTAAAGGTTTATCGAGTCTCGTCGGGAGAGAATCAGAAAGATCTCTGTGTCCTGTAAGAGCTCTGAAATTCTATCTTCAGAGAAAACAACAGATGGGGGGCTTGACACAAGGTCTTTGGTGTGCGGTAAAAGACCCCACAAGACCGATGTCCAAGAACGCTCTAGCGTTCTTTGTTAGAAGCGTCATTACAGATGCGCATAAGATCTGTCCTGACGACGCTTTTCGACTTCTAAAAGTGAAAGCTCATGAAGTAAGAGCAGTAGCGACATCTCTCTCGTTTCATAAAAATATGTCGCTAAAGAACATCTTGGAAGCGACATTTTGGAGATGCAACTCAGTATTTGCATCTCACTACTTGAGAGATGTTCGTGTGACCTATGAGAATTGTTTTTCTATAGGTCCTTTCGTGTCAGCGGATATGATACTGGGTACAGGAGCTAACACCAATCTTTAATATATACTTACAGTCTATTAGATATGTTCTAGACTTTCTGCTGACAAAGTGCAGACGTCGCACTGGCAGCCAGTCACTATTGTTCAGTAAGGAACTCTTGTGATATCTTTTTAGATTAGTATCATTTTTTTGGAAATTGTGTGTGTGCGTAATGTGTTTTTGAGTTATGGTTGTTGTGAAGAGTTTGGGGATAACTCGGAACAATTTTTAATACTAACACGGTGGTTAGGATCAGGTGGTCGGGATTGGTTGTGTGCTCCTTCATAAGGTGTATTGTCATATAAGTGGATTAGCACCCATTGACAAAGTCCTTTCAGGCTCTGCCGAGTAAGGGGATAAGACCCCATCGGCAGACCCACAAGAACTCTTGGCCATAGATCATATATCTCGCTAAAGTTTCTTGAGGTGATGCAGACTACTGGGCATCACCCATGAAAACTACCACCTATCAGGTAGGAACCAAGGTTTATTTATACCTACAACATATGTTGTTTACCTGTCTATTCCATAAGTAGCTGTCTCTTACCCTCCACCAAAGGGTGCCAATCAGCTATGTATATATCTGACAGGTAAGTTGATTGTATGAAAATGATATTGTTATGATACAATAAAGTTTCATACATACTTACCTGGCAGATATATACGATTAATGGCCCACCCAGCCTCCCCGCAGGAGACAGGTGGAAGAGAGAAAATATGATAGCAAACGGGAATGGTTCCTAGTCCTGCCGCCCAGGGCAGGCCGGTAGATCACCTGACCTACCTGTAGCGAGTGGCGCGAAATTTGAATTTCTGTCGGGGACGACGGAGTCTTAGCTATGTATATATCTGCCAGGTAAGTATGTATGAAACTTTATTGTATCATATCAATATCATTTTATAAAGAATATTGCTACTTTGTATAGGAAAATTTGTTACAAGCAAATTTTTATAGTGTTATTGTATGATGCAAAGATTTAATCTATATCAAACATTGTCAGTACTGATATGATGGGCTCAGAGCTGGTAAAATAGTCAAACAAGTGTTGTTCTTAGGTAATTCTGGTGTCTTGTTACTTTTATTATGCAGACAGTCCCCGGTTATCGGCAGGGGTTCCAGTCTTTGCTGGGTGCTGATAAGCAAAAACCACCATTAACTGAAACTGCTATTTATATAAGCGCAAGTTTCAGTTAATGGTGCCAGTAACCGGTTAATGGCGCCTCTGTTAGGTATGCTATGGTGCCATAACTCTATTATCAGCACCTTATGGTGCCGTTAACCAAAACTTGGCCCATTATGGCGCCATAAATTGCCAATTTTATGGATCACTGATAACCGGGTCCACCAATAAGTGGGGACTGCCTTTAAAATTTCTTCACATTAATTGTAGCAAGTATTTAAAATGCACTAGTCCCTCTATATTTTTGAAATGTTTAGTTGAACTCTAGCTACTATTATTATGCCCAGTAAAATAATGTACTTAAGTTACATTAAATGCTGTTTTTCTATAGATAGTACTGAATTTATGCAGAAAATATTCAAATCTAATTACAGTGCTTAAAAATGGCAAGCACCCATCTTTGAAATCTATGGTCACAGTGTTAATTAGCCACTACATAGCTATAGTGAACCTTCCTCTCTCAGAATTACCAAGGCAGGTGCTTGAGTTTGTGGTCTATTGTCAAGGCCATATACATGCTAGTCTGGACAAAAGCAGATGATTTACTTAGTTGAGCATCCTATGTTGGTAGATGATTCTTCCAAATCTCTTTTACCAAGGGTGCCAGCAGTAAATGGCTGTCATCATTGTATCTAAGAGCAATATTATTTCTGTTTAATTGAGGTAGTTCTCTTGTTTCTTCATAAGGGAAGTCCGTCTGAGGGACAAGACACTGTTATCCTAGACATGACATTATCAAGCAGTGCTGGAGGTTACTGGAGTCATCCTTCCTCTGTTCACATATATGAATAGGGACCTGGCAATTCTTGTTAATAGGAACAATATCATCCATGTTGGTCAATGACTCCCACCAAAGGTGTGAGTCTCTATGTGAAAAGTTTGTATTCTCATAAGAACAAATCGTTCAACTTTTTAAGATGAATTACATTTTTGTACATGTAAAAGTACTAGCAGCTAAATTCTGAAATTCATGGTAGCAATTCTTTTGTTTTAAAATTGAAAGTAAATGGCCATGCTCACTTTTGGGAGAGAGAGGAACAACTGAGCAGAGAGAACCAATTTGTTTACGCTGGCACTCTGCAACGGTCGTGAGCAGCAGTGATGTTTTGAAATTTTCTTCATTGTATTTTGTGGAATTATTTAGCAAATTGGTGAAGTATTTTTGTTTTGGTAGCCTTTTGGTATAGGATTTCCTCTGAATTTTGACTTACAGGGATGATTATAGATAAGGCTTGCTTTTTGACTTGTGAGTTTACAGATGCCTGACACAAGTTCAACGAGTATTCGTTATTGCAGCACAGGTTGCAATACTAGACTTACTTCAGCAAAGTATGATTCGCACACTAAATGTACATCTTGCAAGGGACAAGTATGTTCAGCTAATTTGACTTAACGAGTGTAAGGATTGAAAAATCTTAAACTCTCATTTGAATAAACTGGAGATAGAGAAAGACAGAAGGAGAAAAGCAAGAGAAAGACAGAAGGAGAAAAGCAACTGCCAGGGAAAAGAGTTTAGCTAGTTGGGAATCCTTTAATTCTCCTGTTGAATTACCTGTTGTTTCTCTCTCTGCTTTATCCCCCATTAATAGTCCTGACTCTCTTCGACCTAACCTCAGACCCAGTTCCTGCACTTCCAAACCCAGTGCCATTGCCGTTCTTGAAAAAAAATTTGACATTAGCACACTCCCCCGCATCAGGAAGCTATAGTGGAAGCCCAAGGGAGGTCGAAGGGGTCTGCCCCCGGGTTGTAGGTCCCTCAGTCTCACCTGCCACAAACGCACAGGTGTCAACAGGTGATCAGTGGAAAAATGTGTTTTGTGAAACTCATTGTCTTTCAACTAGTTCGATGATTCGAGTCCAGAACAGAGGCGCCAATGGTGCAACAATGGTAAGTCAAGACCACTGAAAAGGTCAGAAGTAGTACCTTGCACCCCTCAGGTGCCTTGTAAGAGAGTAAGGGAAGCTGTTACCTCAAGTAGTTTTTGGGACAGCCCAGAGTGTTTTTTCAATGAATGTTCAAATGAACGTCAAGTGATAGTAAGATGCAAATGTACAATAACACCTGTAGATTTAGGTAATGAAGTTTCTTCAGATTGACCCTAGTGTCTAAGTGCCAGCCAGCTGGCGCCACAGCAGAATACTCTTACTGAGTGCTCATTTATGCCTGAGCAATCTTATGCTCTTGAGCGCCCACTTGCGCCCAAACATCCACTTGCCTCCGAGCGCCCACTTACGTGTGAGCACCCTCTCACTCCTGGACGGTCTTTGGCACCAGAGCTTCCCCGTCATAAACTGGGATTAGAGCCTTCTCATACAGCAAAACAGTGTAAGGCCTTGCCGTTGGGTGATCGCTCGGAGTCAGCTAGATGCTCCTCTTTACTTCTGAATAGGGCTTCTCTTGTTGAGAATCAACCAGTGAATACTGGGTTCGTAGCTCCAGCACCTTTACAACAACCTTTGGGCTTCTTGGATCCCTCTCTTGCTTCAATTAAACAGTGCTTGGACGACATTTTGAGTTGTTTAAAGAAGCCGTCCACAACTACGAGGGACTTGCAGTGTCTTCATTCAAGGAAGAGGAGAAAGAGGAAGTGGAAGAAGACTCCTCCTACAGTTTACGCAGCTTTATTGCGCTACTTACTACAGAGCTACCCACCTTACTTCTTTCTTGCAACACCCTTGTCTCCAGCATCAATTCTCCAATTGAACAGTCATCTTGCAGCAGAGTCTGCTCATGGAACTCAGATGGTACTTTCTATTTCGGCTAGGAAGGCTCTCAAAGAAGTGGAAAAATGGATGTCAGAGAAGAGAGAATTGGGTAAATTTAAGTTTCATTATCTACCATCTTTCTTTTGAAGAGAAGCTAATCATGCTACATGACAGGAGGAGTTCCTTCCTTGGGTGTGGCTGCCTCTTCTGAAGGGGACTTCTCAGTCTCGTTGACTCTGCCCGGAGGTCAGCTTTTTCTGTGGCCAAGACCATGTTCTCGTCAGCTGAGCTGGACCATTTAGGAATCTTTTTAAAGTCTTGGAAATTGTGAGTTTCCTTGACTGAACTATAGGCTCTTTAGCTTGCAAAATTCAGAAATATCCGACTTACCAGCGGAATTATTGTCAGTTCTCCTTTACATACTTCTTGTGCAGATAAAGTAGTTAGAGATGGCTCTAGGGAGCTGGCCAGCCTCTATGCCATGGAAGTACTATTGAAGAAGAGGGAGTTATGGTGTTCTTACACCACAAAAGGAGTGACATCAGTTCAGAGATTGCCCCTTCTATTTTCACCTCTCTTGAGAGAAGGTCTTTTCCCACAGGCTGTAGTGGATGAGATTTCCTGTGAAATGTAGAAGTCTTCTACATAGAATTTATTTATGAAGTCATCCAGACGACGTAAGGAATCGCATGTTTCAGCCTTTAACTCTAGCCAACGTACGATTCTCATCAAGGTCCATTAAGAAGTACATGACAAAACCCCCTCTAAAAAGTGAGCACAATGTCCTTCATATAAAAGTAGGTGCCAGACTCCATCAGTATTGGGAGAAGTGGGACCAGAGAGGAGCAGAGCGATGGGTGGTAGAAGTATTAAGTTAAGACGCAGGTACAATATTTCTTTTCTGAAAACTCCCCCCATAGCCAAGAGGAAGTGTCCTTACTTCTTGAGAAAGAAGCGATGGAAATAGTCCCAGATCAAAATTTGAAAGGATTCTACAATTGCCTCTTCTTAGTGCCAAAGTCATCAGGGGAATGGAGACCAGTGCTGGATGTAAGCACCCTGAATGTATTTGTCCAAAAGACAAAATTCAAAATGGAAACAACACATTCGATTTTAGCATCCATCTGTCAAGAGGATTGGATTGTATCAATAGATCTTCAAGATGCTTACTTCCACATACCAATCCATCCAAATTCCTGAAAGTTCCTAAGATTTGAGTTTCGGGATCAAGTGTTTCAGTTTCGGGCACTATGCTTTGGGCTGTCAACCACCCCACAAGTCTTTACATGTATCCTCACTCCCTTAGCAGGTTGGCTCCTTCTAATGGGGGTCAACATAGCATTCTACTTGGATGACGTTTCTTTGAGCAAAAATCAAAGGAACAATGTACAGAGGCCCTTCAGAAAACTCTTCTACTGGCACAGGAACTAGGATTAGTACAGTCACCACGTCATTAAACGAATTCAACGTTGAACGCGTTATTCTCTTTATTTCAACTAATAGGATTAATTTTTAGTCATATATTATAGTACACAGAACTAGTTTCCGACATAGCCTACTACATGTACTTGACAAGTTCTGACAATGCTTTTCATCATTTTATTACTCATATATATTTTTACTTCATTATTTTGTAACTTCATAGTGTATAATTTTCTTTAAAATAGTGTATGTACTTTAGCCTACCAGTAAGTCAATAGTACTACAATACTAAATCAATTCAATGCTAAACTTTTCTCAGAATCTGCACATTATTTAGCAATGACTTTCATATTCTGAATTTGCTATTTCATAATTATTGCTATTAGTTTCTTCGTCATTTATTTTGATTGTAGAGGGTAGTGAGATGAAAAAAATAATGAATAAATTTCAGCGATCACAGGGCATTTGAATGTCACTGTCAAAACGTTAACAAAGCACAGCGCCATCTATTGAGGAAAGTGATCACCAAACTATTCGCTAATGGGATAAACATTTTCCAACAATGATAAAGATTTACACTTGCACTTCTTACCTTTAGTATCATCTGATCTCATGGATGACATATCAAATACGTATGTAAACACACAGTTGTATAAAAGAAATGATCAAACTGTATCACATATAAGTCTTTCAAGCATACTAAGAGTAAGGAATTCGTGCATGCAAATGTCTCATTGTTTTGATTAAAAGGATTGACTTGGTAGAGACTTCTCAGTGGAATATTTGAAAAAATATATGTATTTTCAAGTTAATTATTCTCACAAAAACAAAGGAGATATGGCATAATTTTTGCTGTTTTGAAGTTGTAAACAATATGTGGCACCACCAATTTGGTGGCGCAACAAACTAATGGCGGCTGAATCAAGCCGAACTACTGGGGTTCCTGGACCATGGAATCCTGGCTTCAAGAGGTTCAACTGTATAGCTTTTCTTTACAAAGTATATTAAAATTTTATTTGTTGTTTTAGCGATAGATTTCAAGGTTTTCAAAACCTAGGCTAGGCTAGATTATCACCACTGAATAGCCTTTCTCATGGCTACTATTTTTTTTTTTTCCCCTCTTCATGTTGTCGTCATGACAACGATTTGTCGTAAAACGAGTACATCGTTAAATGAGGAGTACCTGTAATAAATCACCAAAAATTACAAATGACTCATTGTCAGGAGATAGTTTATTTTGGATTGACTCTCAACTCTCTTCGTTTTCGGGCTTTTCTATCCCCGAAAAGAGTGGAGTCATGTCTACAGAAAATAGACGAATACTATCTGAATCTTCAGTATTGCACGGTCAATTGCTGGGAGTCTCCTGGGAATGGCCTCAACAGAGAGGTTTGTCTCCCTAGGGAGACTTCATCTAAGAGTTCTTCAGTTCTACCTAAAAGACAAATGGGACAGGAAAAGAAATCCTGATTCATTCAAGTTTCTGATCACCCCGGAAATCAAGAAATACCTGCGTTGGTAGAAATCGAGAGACAGCTTGCTAGAAAGGAAGTTTCTTTGTCCTCAGAACCCAGACCTAAACTTCTGTTCTTGACGCATTGGATCTGGGCTGGGGAGCTCTCTTGGAAAAGAAGGAAATTTCCAGAATGTGGTAAAGGAACAACTGCTGGCATATAAACGTCAAGAAGTTGAAAGCAATACAATTGGGCCTGATGGCATTTTCCTCGATAGTGTCCGGAAGGACGGTTGCAGTCCACTTGGACAACACAACTGCTCTAGCCTACATAAGCAAACAAGGAGGAACATCCTTTTTCTCCCTCTTCTTGTATGGGCGAAACAAAATCAGGCTTCGTTGATCACCAAATTTGTCTAGGGGAAAGTGAACATCTTTGTAGAAAAGCTGCGCCACTGAAACCAAGTGATTCAGACGGAATGGACTTTAGACCTACTGGTATGTCTAGACCTATGAAAGCTTTGGGGAACATCAATGTTGGACCTTTTTGCAATGTCAAAAAACTTTCAACTTTAGCTATTTTGCTCCCCAATTCCAGATCCTCGAGCATGGGCAACAGGTGCCATGTTACTTGATTGGTCCGACAAGTTCCTCTATGCATTTCGCCCATTCACAATGATCAGGGAAGTATCAGAACAGGACAGTGATACTAGTAGCACCATTTTGGCCGCTAAGAGAAAGGTTCCCGGAACTAATGAGTCTACTGGTAGACTTTCCAAGACTTCTACCGCAAAAGAAAAAGCTACTCAGACAGTCCCATTTCAACTACTTTCGTCAAAAGTTTTCGTCTCTGGCTCTGACAGTACAAACTATCGAAAGACTCATCAGAGCAACAGGGTTTTCAAGAGAAGCTTCAATTGACGTATACCAAGGCAAGTGGATAATATTCCGAAACTGGTGCAAAAACAATAGAATCTCTTCTACTAAAACATCTTCAACAGAGATGTGGATTTCCTTTTATTTTTGAAGGAAAGAAAAGAATTATCATCTACTGTAAAAGGATACAGAGCAATACTTGCCTCAGTGTTCAGACACAGAGGCATCAATTTATCTGGTAATCAAGATATTTCCAACTTGTTTATATCCTTTGATATGAAGAGAAGCATGGAACTTGTCTCATGGAATTTAGACATAGTGCTAAAGTGGCTCTCTAGTTCTCAGTTCAAACCCTTAGATTCAGCCTCTTTTTGCCATTTGACAAAGAAAACTCTCTTCTTAGTGGCTCTCGCAACAGCCAAAAAGGTTAGCGAGGTACAAGCCATGGACAAAAGAGTCTGTTTTGTGGCAAACAATGCAGTATGTTCTCTCACATTGGGTTTTCTTGCTAAAAACAAGAATCCTGCTAAACCATGGCCTCAATCCTTTAGAATTAAGAGTCTGACAAGAATTCTAGGATCAGAAGATGAAGAAAGAATGCTTTGCCCTGTAAGAGTGCTTAAATATTATCTTAGCAGAACAGAGAGTATTAGAGGCCCGTCCAGTAACCTCTGGACCTCAGTCAAGGATCCATCACATCCACTTGCGAAAAGAGCTTTATCATTCTTCCTGATTGCAAATTAGTGAAAGTAAAAGCACATGAAGTCAGATCATTAGCAACTTCATTAGTTTTCAAATACAATCTTTCCTTTACTTCCATTCTTGAAACAATTTACTGGAAGTGCAAGTCAGTATTTGCTTCTTTTCCTCTTCGGGACATGGAAACGACTTATAAGGATTACAGTACCTTGGTACCTTTATTGTTGGTTGGCATGGTATTGGGAGAAGAAGTGTAGGAAGTGTCTTCCTTATCACATTTTGTCTTGTTCCTTATGTTGTGTTCTTGGGAAGTCTGAGGCTACAGTGTACCTGGGTACCCACCAGTTTTTATGGGTGGGGTGGTGGTGGTTTTGATATGTACGTAGTATGTACATGAAGGTATGGTTTTCTCTGGTTGTTGTATTGTTGGTGCTGTGCCCTGGGCAGGGGCATCTGTTTGTTAGTCCTCACTAACGTTTGGAAATATCCTCCACTATGAGGTTCCCACTTAAGTAGTAGGCGACCAATGGCTATACTGACCCGTATCTACTGGTTAAGATGAGCGTGATACCAGAGGCTGTATCATGATGCTGTTGCTTTCTCAACAAGTAAGGGGTCAACAAGCATTCTGTGAGTATTAGCAGAAATTCTTTCTCATTTCATTGTCTCTTTTAACATTGTTTGGGAATAGAATAGTCCATCTATCCCATTTCCTGTCAATGTGGGAATCAGCTATGTAATTACTAGCTAAGTTACATATACAAAAGTGGTATTTTTGTACAAGTAACTTACCCAGCAGATATATACTTAGCTATAGACTCGGTCGTCCCGACAGAATTTCAAAACTCGCGGCACACGCGGCAGGTAGGTCAGGTGATCCACCATTCCCGCCGCTGGGTGGCGGGGTCTGGAACTATTCCCGTTTTCTAAGCCATAATTTCTCTGTCGGTTGAACGGACAACACCTATTGTTCGTTCCTCCATCTTGGATTTCAACTCGTTTGCCGAGAATTTGGATTGGTTTTTTGGTGATGTATTCTGTTTTTTCTCTGGCTTGGCATACGCTTATTATGGACTGTTTTTCGACTTTGGTTTTGATTACTCTTTCACGATGTCTGACGCTAAGGCTTCACCTATGTTTAGAGTTTGCAGTAGGGAAGGTTGTAAGGTTAGGCTGCCTAAATCGGCATTAGATCCTCATAGTATTTGCGCTAAATGCAGGGAGAATGAATGTTCTTTTATTAACACCTGTGTTGAATGCGAGAACCTTACGGAGCTTGAATGGAAAGACTTATCATCATATGTTAGGAAGCTTGAGAGAGATAGAGTGAGAAAGGCTTCAGCTAGGTCATCTAGTAGATCTTGCTCTTTAGAACAAGAAGTTAACTCTCCTACTAACGATTTTCCCTTAGCCTCAGATGCTTCTCCCTGTTCTGAATCCAAAGATTCTTCGTCAGAGAGGGAAAATGTAAAAGCTTCAATTAAGAAACTTCAAGCTCAGCTACGAGCTCTAAACCAAGGTAAGAGTGGTGATAGTGACTTGTGCAGTGTCCCCAGTGCAGTGGAGGGGGCGTCTGACCGGTTCCTCATTGCTCCTAGGCCTAGACCGCTTCCAAACTCCCAGGACCAGGGGAGGAGGAATGTCGAAAGCCGCAGGGAGGATGCAGAACATCCCCAACGGTCAGGCGTCCCTTCGGCAGATCCTGTTGTTAAGTCCCAGGCTGCCTCGGATTGCCGCAGAAAGGCGTCCTAAGGGAGTGTTTTTCGGCCTCAGACTCTTCCTCTCCTAAACGAGGATGGAGTTCGGCCTCTCTTTCGCGCCCTTTGAAGAGAGCCTGGAAGGCGCCTAAAGGAGACGCGGCTGATTCCAGCCCAGAGCGTTTTCCCGAGGAATTGGCCTTCGGGACCTAAGAAGACTAAACAAGAGGAGCCTTCTCTTCAGGATCCTACGAAGAAGTTTTTGGTTAATCTGCGAGAGCAGTTAGCTTCTCTCGTAGGCTCTTTTGCTAAGGACTCTACAAGGAGGAAGGATGTTTCGCGCCCTGTTAAGAGTTCCGCTAAGCGCCCCTCTTCGTATAGGAGAGAACCCTCACGATCTCCAGGGCGTTTATCGCCTTCGTCGAGAGACTCGTCTGATAGGAGTTGTTCTCCTGAGAGAAGAGTCCTTTCGCCCTATAGGCTGTCTTCCCCGAAGCGCCCTCTGAGACGCCGCGAATCGAGCAGAAGTCTCGATCGGTTTAGGTTTAAGGAACCGGAAAACCGATTTAAGTATCAGGATCCTTTGGGTCTGCAGGACCAGGAGCCAGACAGGCGCAAAGAGGCAGCAAGACGTAAGAAAGGGCGTCAAGAGCCTCTCAGAACACAGGATTCAGGACGTCAGGATTCTGCTAGAAGGCAGGAATCAGGACGCCAGGAGTCAGGGCGCCAGGAGTCAGGACGCCATGAGTCAGGGCGCCAGGAGTCAGGGAGCCAGGAGTCAGGGAGCCAGGAGTCAGGGCGCCAGGAGTTAGGACGCCAGGAGGCAGGACGCCAGGAGTACGTTAGGCGTCAAGTGTTAGGGCGCCAAGAGCCTGTTAAGCGTCAGGAATCAGGACGCGGGGATCTTTTCAAGCGCCCTGAATCAGGACGCCAGGAGCCTAACAAGCGCCACTAACCTGGCGAACCTAGACAACAAGAGTCTAGAAGGCGCAAGAGTGTTTCCGACAGGCAGGAGCCTCACTCTTCGTATAGAAGTGCTAATGTTCAGCGCTCCCCTTCTCGGGAAAGGAGTTCTTCTCCCGGGAAGAGCCAGATCACTCCCAAACGGTCTCCTTCTGTGGATCAGTTGGACCAGGTATCGGAAGACGACGAGCCAGTAGATGTAGCAGTTTCTGACTACAAGAGACTTTCTCTTTTGCTGCTAAAGGAGTTCGGAGACTCCCTTCATCCTGCGGACCCTCCTTCACCAGGATCGTTGATGTCTAGCACAAAAGCTCTCAAGTCGTCTTCCTTCGTCAAGATGCGCCCCGCTCTTTGTATGAAAAAGGCATTAAAGACTTTTTCAGAGTGGTTGACTTCCAGAAGGGAAGCGGGCAAGACAGTTTTTTCCTGCCCTCCTTCCAAGTTAACAGGCAAACCAGGAAGGTGGTACGAGACCAAAGAACCTATGGGGTTAGGCCTTCCTTCTTCCGCAGATGCGGATTTTGCTTCCTTAGTGGACTCTTCTAGGAGGAAGTCTTTGCTGTCTGCTAAGGCAACTTGGGGCATGTGTGAGCTAGACCACCTTCTAAAGGGCCTCTTTAAAACCCTAGAAGTCTTCAATTTTATGGATTGGGCTTTGGGAGCTTTAGCGAAGAGAGCTCAGGACACTGACTTTGTTTCCATGGAGGAACTTTCGAGCGTCCTGGCTTGCCTGGACAGAGTGGTCATGGACGGTTCCGTTGAAGTTGCCTCTCTTTTTGGAACGGGAGTATTAAAGAAGAGATCGGTCTTTAGCTCTTTCTTAGCAAGAGCAGTATCACCTTTGCAAAGGACATCTCTTCTTTTTGCACCGTTATCCCCGCACCTATTTCCACAAGAGACTGTTAGAGAGGTTTCTAAATCTCTTACGGAGAAGGCAAATCAGGATCTCCTCACACACTCAGCCAAGAAGTTTAGGCCGGCAGTGCCTATAGAACAGCCCTTTCGAGGTGCCTCCTCTTCTAGAGCCCCTCTTAGAGGTCGCAGACCAGATAGAAGGAGTAGACCATCTAGAAGGTCCTTCGGGAAGTCTAGATGAGCAGGAAATCCTCCAGACGAAAGTAGGCGCCAGACTACTCCACTTTGCCAAAGTCTGGGCGCAGAAGGGAGCGGACTCTTGGTCCCTCTCTATCCTGAAAAAAGGATACTTGATCCCCTTCAGGGAAAATCCTCCCTTGACGACAACTCCAAGGGAGTTGACTGCAAGATACTCGGATCCGGTCCGAAAGCTTGCTATTTTGCAAGCAGTGGAACAGATGATTGCCAAGGAAGCGGTAGAACTGGTTCAATCGGCTATTCCTGGTACCGAAAGCATCGGGGGGATGGAGACCGGTTCTAGACGTCAGTGCCCTGAATTTCTTTGTATTGAAGAAGAAATTTTCAATGGAGACGTCTTCCTCTGTTCTATCTGCTCTTCGTCCAGGGGACTGGATGGTGTCCCTGGACCTTCAGGATGCGTATTTCCATGTGCCAATTCATCCGGCAGCAAGGAAGTATCTGAGGTTCATGTTCCAAGGGAAAGTGTTCCAGTTCCGAGCGATGTGCTTCGGACTTTCGACTGCCCCTCAAGTCTTTACGGACATCATGAAGAATGTAGCCTATTGGCTACATCTGGAAGGGATCAGGATCTCGTTATATCTGGACGATTGGCTAATAAGAGCCCAATCGGAGAAAAAATGTCTGGAGGACCTATTAGTTACTCTAAAGTTGACAAAGTCCCTAGGACTTTTAGTAAATCGCGAGAAATCCATGCTGACTCCCCAGCAGAGTATTGTCTATCTGGGGATTCAGATGGATTCTCGGGATTTTCTAGCGTATCCTTCGCAGGGGGGGAAAGAGAGAACGCTGCTTAGAAAAGGTGGCAGTCTTCTTAAGGAAAGAACATTGTTCCGCGAGGGAATGGATGAGCTTACTGGGGACCCTCTCCTCGATGGAACAGTTCGTTTCCTTAGGAAGACTACACCTACGACCCCTTCAGTTTTATCTGAAGGAGAAGTGGGATTGGAAGTCCAACAATCTAGGAGATACATTTCCAATCTCGAAAGGGATCAAGGAGAATATCCGTTGGTGGTTAGATCCACAGAAACTAAGCAAGGGAATCTCCCTTCGCTTACAGAACCCTCGCCTAGCGTTGTTTGCAGACGCCTCGGATTCAGGGTGGGGAGCGACCCTAGGTTCGGAAGAAGTGTCAGGCACTTGGGAAGGAGAACAAGTGTCCTGGCACATAAAAACAAGAAAGAGCTAACAGCCATTCATCTAGCTTTGGTTCATTTCGAGGAACAGGTCTCAGGTCTGGGATTCAGATTCACTCGGACAACACAACAGCCCTCGCTTATATAAAGAAACAAGGGGGGACGCATTCCTTTTCCCTGTACGAATCAGCAAAGGATCTGCTGATTTGGGCTCAGGAAAGGAAGATCTCTCTCCTCACAAGGTTTGTGCAGGGAGAGAAAAATGTCCGGGCAGATCTGTTAAGCAGAAAAGAACAAGTCCTACCCACGGAATGGACTCTCAATCCTCAGATTTGCCAAACAACTTTGGCATCTGTGGGGAAGGCCCAATATAGACCTGTTCGCGACCAACAAGAATCACAGATTAGAGACCTATTGCTCCCCGATCTCGGATCCTCAAGCAGTAGCAGTAGACAGCTTTCTGCTAGATTGGACGGGCTTGGACGCATACGCCTTCCCTCCTTTCAAGATAGTAGGGGAAGTATTGAGGAAGTTCGCTTGCTTCGGAAGGAACAAGAATGACCCTCATCGCTCCCTTCTGGCCGGCTCTCGATTGGTTCACAGAGGTGCTGGAGTGGTTAGTGGATTTTCCAAGATCGCTTCCACTAAGGAACGATCTTCTCAAACAACCCCACTTCGACAGGTTTCACAAAAACCTCCCCGCTCTAAGTCTGACCGCCTTCAGACTGTCGAAGGACTTGTCAGAGCAAGGGGCTTTTCACGAGAAGTGGCGAAGGCTATTGCAAGAGCCAGAAGAGTCTCCACTTCTAAAGTATATCAGTCGAAGTGGGAGTTGTTTAGAAGATGGTGTAAGGGAAAGAAAATATCCTCCTCCAGTACCTCTGTAACTGAAATCGCAGAGTTTCTCCTATATTTGAGAAAAGACTGTAACCTGGCAGTTTCAACAGTGAAGGGTTACAGAAGTATGCTGGCCTCAGTTTTTCGACATAGAGGAATAGATCTGACGAATAATAAAGATCTTCATGACCTTATAAGGTCTTTTGAGACCACGAAAGAACATGTAATCAAGAAGCCTAGCTGGAACTTGGATGTGGTCCTCAAGTTCCTAATGTCGGAAAAATTTGTACCGTCTCACGCAGCTTCGTTTAGAGACTTAACGAGAAAGTCATTATTCCTTTTTGCGTTAGCAACAGCCAAGAGAATTAGCGAGTTGCAAGCTTTGGAAGGTAAAGTGGGGTTTAAGAAGGATTCAGCGATTTGCTCCTTTAAACCATTTTTTCTAGCAAAAAATGAAAATCCCTCAAAGCCTTGGCCAAGAAGCTTTTGAGATAAAAGGACTATCTTCATTAACAGGGAGAGAACTAGAAAGGACTTTGTGTCCAGTCAGGGCACTCAAGTTCTACCTGGAGAAGAAGAAGTTGCTGAAAGGTACAGAAGAAAGTCTTTGGTGCTCTGTAAGAGATCCGAAAAGATCGATTTCTAAGAACGCCCTTACATACTTCATAAAAGATGTAATAAGGGAAGCTCACCTTAAGTGCGAAGAAGAGCATCTCAAGGTTCTCAGAGTGAGAGCTCATGAAGTGAGAGCCATAGCTACGTCTATGGCATTTCACAAAACATGGTCTCTTCAGGAACCCTCTTACAATTCAGTGCTCTTTGTGATTTTTTTTAATAACCTTAACTCTGTCATGTAAGAGGGCGAGTCTCCATTGATATGACAAAAGGTCAAGGCTCTACCATGTAAGTGGGTCAGCCCCCATTGGTACGATCCAGTATAGGCTCTGTCGCGTAAGCGGGCTAGCCCCCATTGACACGATCCAAAGAGTTATTCAACCATAGGTTCATTCCTCGTTGAAACTCTTGAGGCAAGCAGACTCATCGACAGTAGTCATGAAGTCTTCAGCCCAATCAGGTAGGAACTATGGATTATGTTATCCAAGAACATAGGTTGTTTTTTCCCTGTTTTTTAATGTATTTAGTTTTAGTATTATTTTGTTTTTAGCTGTCTCTTGCCCGCCACCAAGGGTGCCAATCAGCTAAGTATATATCTGCTGGGTAAGTTACTTGTACAAAAATGATATTGTTAAGATACAATAAAGTTTTGTACATACTTACCTGGCAGATATATACGATTAATGGCCCACCCATCCTCCCCTCAGGAGACAGGTGGAAGAGAAATTATGGCTTAGAAAACGGGAATAGTTCCAGACCCCGCCACCCAGCGGCGGGAATGGTGGATCACCTGACCTACCTGTCGCGTGTGCCGCGAGTTTTGAAATTCTGTCGGGACGACCGAGTCTATAGCTAAGTATATATCTGCCAGGTAAGTATGTACAAAACTTTATTGTATCTTAACAATATCATTTTTATAATAAAATTAGATTTTTTTTTTTTATGTACTTACCAAGTAATTACAGAATGGGAGCCCGCCTGCCTCCCCACACATGGACGTTTGCATAAACAAATTGGTTCTCTAAGCTTACTTGTTTCTCTTTCCTGAAAGTGGGCTGGACCATTTACCTTCACTTTTAAAACAAAAGAATCACTTCTGCGAATTTCATAATTTAGCTGCCAATACTTTTAAATTATTAGTTATGTAATTATTTGATAAGTGTATATACAAAATCTAAATTTATTGTAAAAATACTATTTTTCCTAAATATAAATACAAACCTGAAGTCTATTATCATAATCTCCCTTCATCCATGGATTTGTCTATTGTTAAACAAAATTATTGCTGACACGCTTACATGCCAATGTTGTGATGTTTTGAACTTCTTTGAAGAACTGCTGGATCAACTTCAGAAAAACTTGGCTTCTTTGGGTATTGAGGATTCAAATTTGTCCAAGTGTTGGTGTTTTAATTATCCTCCAATATGAGATAGATAAAACAATGAAAATACATTGGAAGTATTAAAAAATCTGTAAAGCGATCTAACCTGAAAGAGCAAAACATCTTTGAAAGCTTTCTTATGTAGTTTAGATTAAGATTTGTTCAAGCAGTGGCCCCTGAAGCTAGGACAGGGCCACGACAGTTTCAAAGTTTTATTTTACAGTAAAACCCCCAGACCTTGACACTAATCCATTTCAGAAGAAGCATTAAGATGCAGTTTAGTCAAAATCTGAATTAAGTTTTTTCCATAAGATGTAACTGAAAATGGATTAATCTGTTCTTGACCACCACTTATTAATCTTTTTATACAAAACATTACACTTAAATAAATTACCATTAATTAAGTTCTGAGTTAAGTACTGTAACATCGTATTAGACGTCCTTTTTTAATTTTCAAATGTATACTGTATAAAAAAAACACCTATGTATGTCCAATGTGGCCATATTACCGATGGTTGACCAAGCACCATAGGCTAGGCTAGGTATGTATAGTATGTACTGTAATGGATAGGCACAAAACTTGTTGCTAATAATAAAACATTTGAAAAACGAGCCTAATTATTACAGTAAATTAATAAAATATTAAAACTAAGACACTAAATCAGTCAAACACATAACTCTTTCATACTTTTCAGTAATCTCTTCCTTAAGTTTAATTGTGGTTCTTACCGTTTTCCTCTTCTGCTGGTCTGCAAGGGCTGTTTTGGGCCCCACGATTGAATAAAATACAGTACAGGAAGTCCCAAAAACTAAGGAAATATTCTTGTATGAGCGTGTACTTGCTCAAAACAATAGCAGCAGAGTGAGCTGGCTTTAAACAACAATGCCACCAACAGTGCCAACTAGCAGCGACTTACCAAAACACTTTTGTATGGTTCATTGGGTTGGATTCTGGCTTTTTGTTAGAGCTCTGTTGTAGAATTTACTCGAAATTTCACATCTAAATCCAATTATGTCAAGTTGAAACACTGTCAAGGACCAGGGTTCTACTGAGTAAAAAATCCTTTAAAAACTTGTCAAGAAAGACAGGGCTACAAATTGTCAAATTAATCTGCAAGAATCCTTGTGTAGTGTTAATTAAAATTATTTCAAAACTATGCAACAAGTGGCTGGTTGGGGTGACAGGCTGAGAGACAGTTATGCTCCAAAGTTTTTCATTATACAGTAATAAGGTAGCTCAGGTCAGGAGTTTGGCCCATGGCATTACAGTTTGTTTGTATCTTTTCCTCATAATTTCATGTACATTTTTTTATTTTATAGCCTTTTGTTACTCTGAAGATATTCTTTAGTCTTATATTACTATTAAGTCTTACATGATATTTGAGTAAATTTTATGTCATGAATCTAGTGTGGTTGTTATTTGGTTGAAGACAGGATGGCACGGAATAACCTTAAGGTTACTCTGCTGATTGCTGTTCTTCCTTCTTTATTGAGTAATTATTGAATTATCTAGGCCTTGTAAAATAGTGTGAGTTTCTTTGACTACAGGAACCTTTGCAGCAACTACCTTATTGATTCACATTTTGTACAAGAAGCATACTTTAGAGTCATGGTACACAGCCGAAAACCTTCTCCAGATTCGTCTCTTGGGATTTCTTGGAATGCTTGCTGGCTTAGGAGGTGTTGCAGCTTATCTTAGTATTGCTCTAACAAATCACGAAGGTAACTTTTTATTTATTCATGTATACATTTAAATTTCAAAATTTTTCGAAATACAGGCAATCCTTGGTTATCAGTGAGGATACCATACCCAGCAGGGTGCTGAGGTGCCGATAACCAAAACATGGCACATTATGGCACCATAAATCACTGATTTTATGGCACTAGACAAGCCCCATAAAACCAGATCGCCATTGACCGAGTCCGCCGATAACCAGGGACTGCCTGTAATTGAGATCTTAATCTTTTTGGTCTGATTCTTATATGATTTTAAACTTTGGTATTCATTTCAATGCTTGACTTCTATATGTAGATTTTGCAATTGGCCTTTAATGAATAATTTGTCATTTGGAGATAAAAATGAAGGATGTGAGAAAACAGGAATAGATTTTATTTCAAGTGATGATGTGGAATTTGAAGTGTTGGAATTTTTCCCCATATGATTCCAAATATCCTCTTAATCAAAGTGGTACCATGGTTCACGAACTTGATTCATTCGAGGACACTGTTCGTAACAAAAAAAATTTGTAACCTGAATCAACTTTCCCTATTTAAAATATTGTAAAAATAAATAATTCGTTCAAACCTCAGAAACACTTTATTTTCTTTCCATTTTTTTATGGTTTTCTGGCTCAAAGTTATGCTTTACTTGATTGCATCCAATAATATTGTATGTATTTTCATATTACTGCATATTGTTTCATAAAAATACAAACAGCAACCAATGTTTTGGTTTGGAAATCAGCTGAGGGCAATTGTCAGGCAAGTTTATTTTGCTGTATTGAACTCAAATCAGAGGGATTATCTTGCTTCTAGTTAGCGTTAATGAATTTCTAGTTACAGGCAGTCCCCGGTCATCGACAGGTGTACCGTTCCTGGGGGTGCCAATTAACCGAAACTTGGGGATTTATGGCACCATAATGACACACATGGCACCAATAACTGGTAATTGGTGCCATAAGCACCCTTATGGTGCCATAAGGCACCTTATGGCGCTGATAACCGGAATTTGGCCTGTTATTGTGCCATAATTGCCAATTTTATGGGGCTAGACAAGCACCATAAAACTGGATCGCTGATAACCAGGGACTGGCTGTACTCTGTTGATATGGGATAAGGTTATTTTACATTTTACGATGTGTTTTCAAGTCGAAATATCACTTGAATACCTATTGTTGTGAACAACATTTAGTTATTTTTTTCATTAGTAGATGGCATTGAGGGCATGTTTAATGTGTGAAAAAATCAACAGATTGCGTTCGATATTTTCACTTGATTTCGTTAGAATACTAGGAGTTTTACATATTTATCTTTTATTGTGTTGTACTGCTGATTAACATTTATTTATTTTCTCTCTCTCTCTCTCTCTCTCTCTCTCTCTCTCTCTCTCTCTCTCTCTCTCTCTCTCTCTCTCTCTCTTACTGACATGAGAAAATTTTCATGGTACAAGTTTATGTTTATCAATATTTTCAAATAATTATATATATTAGTAATAATAATATAACTCAAATAATTATATTAGTAATAATAATATAACTGTAGTTACAAAATGATGGTATAAAAAATTTTTTCCCTCATCTTTCTTTTTAACTCTTTAGAAGCTCAAGTCCAGAGCTGTCAGATATGTCAGGTAATGTGACAGGAAGGGGAGTGCTGCCATTCGCGGTCAATGATTTTTACAAAATCCTCTCTCTCTCTCTCTCTCTCTCTCTCTCTCTCTCTCGTCATCTCTCTCTCTCTCTCTCGTCTCTATCTCTCTCTCTCGTCTCTCTCTCCTCCATATGTATGTAATCTTCACGCACTCTTATACTTTTACCATCCATTTATATCTTTTTTAAGTGATTGAGAAAGCTTCTAGAAATAGATTAGTCAGTCGGAAGGGGGAGAGAAGAGAGAAATATGTTGTATGAATGTAATCTTCACACACTTATGTTTTTACCAACCATTTATTTCTTTTTTAAGGATAATGTATTAAACTAACTTTTGAATTAAATTATAGTAAATTTAATTTCATTTAAAATTTGGCTTAATACTTACAGAGCAGGATTAGGGTCATATTTAGTGTTCAAAGTCTAGAAGCATTTATTAGCATTTTTGGAGACCGTGCCAAACTTACACAAAAATTCCCCTTGCCTGGGGGTGGCCTGGAACCTAACCTTGCATAAATTCAGGGTATTACTGCAGTATGATAATAATTGATTTACCTAATAACTAATTTACAAATATAAATAAGATTAATAAAAGAAATCGTGATTCCCAGTCTTTTTATGCACTTCAAAAAAGGAGTAAATGACAGTTTGATATAAGTATGGGCATCTTTTAATATTGTAAGGAGTTATTCTCTCTCTCTCTCTCTCTCTCTCTCTCTCTCTCTCTCTCTCTCTCTACATTATTATTCTCCATGTCTTGGAAATAATTCATAATTTCCCTCTTGATGATTATATGATCTTGTCAATTCAGTGCCCTCTCTCTCTCTCTCTCTCTCTCTCTCTCTCTCTCTCTCTCTCTCTCTCTCTCTCTCTCTCTCTCTCTCTCTCTCTCTCTGTTATTGGCTGTATGTATACATATATTTTTAATGGTAAAATGTTTAAGATGACTGAAATGATATTGATAATATAATCTCAAAGATCAATGCAGTAATAGGTTAGTAATTTAAGGTATATGTGAAGTAGGATGTTATTTAGAGTACATTTGGTATTTGATTATTCAAGATAGGAAGTTATAAGCATGTTTAGAGGGGTTCTAAGTTACTCACGGATTTTAACTATTCGCCGGGGGTGTCTGGTACACATCCCCCACGAGTGTTGGGGGTCCATTGAAAATATATATATAATATATATATATATATATATATAATATATATATATATATATATATAGATATATTATATTATTAATATTATATATATATATAATTATATATAATATTATCTCTATATATATATATATATATATATATATAATATATATATATATATTATATATCTTTCTTTCTTCTTCTTCTTCCCAGCTTGTTCCCAATTTTTATATGGGTCTCCGTTTCGGATGAGCCGTTTCCATCTATTTCTATCTTGTGCTTCTGCCTCATCAATTCCCTTCTCATTTAAGTCTCCTCTCACACAGTCCTTCCATCTCTTTCTTGGTCTCCCTCTTTTTCTTCTTCCTTGCACCTCCACCCCCATAGTATGTCTCCCAGCGTGGTCCTCATCTCTCCTCAACAGGTGTCCATACCATCTCAGCCTCCCCCCCTGCACTTTCTTTGATACTTCCACCACCTTAGTTGACCCCCTTATGTAGTCATTTCTGATCCTATCCACTCTTGTTACCCCAGACATCCACCTAAGCATTCTCATTTCTGCCACATCCATCTTCTTCTGCTCTGCTTTTCTCATGCTTGCTGTTTCCGTACCATACAGCATTGCTGTTCTTACCACCGTCTTGTGAAATCTTCCTTTTAACCTAAGCGGCACTCTTTTGTCACAAAGAACTCCTGAGGCCGCTCTCCAGTTGTTCCAGCCTGCCTGTACCCGATGTTTTACTTCTTCTTCCATACTTCCTCCAGCGTTAACAAAAGATCCCAAATACTTAAACTTATCAACTCTCCTTATTTGCTCTCCACCAAGCTGAATACTTTCTCTATCATCCCCCTCAGTGTGGTACACATATATTCTGTTTCTTGGATCTACTTTATTCTCATTCCTCTGTCCTCCAGTACTTGTCTCCATCTTTCCAATTTCACTTCCAGATCTTCCCTGCTCTCTGCACACGAACAATATCATCCGCATACAATATGTTCCATGGTACTGTCTCTCTTACTTCCTCTATTATAACATCCATCACTATGTTAAAGATAAATGGGCTCAGAGCCGACCCCTGGTGTAATCCTACTCTCACCTCAAAACCTTCTGTCTCCCCAACACTGCTCCTCACTCTGGTAAATACATTCCGGTACATCTCTTGTATCAATCGCACATTCTTCTCTGGCACCATCTTCTCCCTCAGGCTCCTCCATACCTCTTGTCTCGGGACTCGGTCATAAGCCTTTTCAAGGTCAATGAATACCATATGTAGGTCCCTTTGTCTTTCCTCGAATTTCTCCATTATTTGCCTCAGACAAAATATACCATCTGTTGTTCCCCTTCCCTTCATAAATCCCATCTGCTCTTTACCTATTTGTACTTCTTCTCTCAGTCTAGCCTCTATCATCCTTTCCAGTATCTTCAAAGTGTGGGACATCAATTTAATGCCCCTATATTATATATATATATATATAATATATATATATATATATATATATTAGATATATATATATATATATATATAACTATATATATTAGATATATTATCTATATTATATAATATATATATATATGATATATAGTATATATATATATATATATATATATATATATATATATATATACTATATATATATATATATATAATATATATATAAGTATATATAATATATATATATATATATTTATATATATATATATATAATATAGTATATATAATATATATATGTATATATATATATAAATATAATATTATATATATATATATAGATATATATATATATATATATATATATATATATATCTATATATATATATATCTTATTCATATATATATATAATTATTATATAATATTATATATAAATATATATAATATATATATCTATTATATATTATATTATATATATATATATAATGTATATATATAATACTTATATAATATTATATATAATATATAATAATATATATATAATATATATATATAATATATATATATATATATAATATATCGTATATAATAATATAATATTATTATATATATATAGATTATATATATATATCATATATATATATATATTATTATTATATTATTATATATAATATATATTATATATCTATAATATAATATAAATAATAATATATAATAAATTATATATATATTATATATATATTATATATTATATATAATATATTAATCCTAATATACAATATATATATATATATATATTATATATATATAATAGAATATATTATATATATTAGATAGATATACAATATACCATATAACATTTACCATATATACCCATCGAACCCATATACCATATACAATATACACATATACTCCATATACCCATATCCCCTATAACCCATAATATCATATTATACTCTTAGATATATACATATCTACTATATACATATTATATATATATGATATATATATATATCTATTAATAGATAATAATATATATAATATATATATACACACACACTTACACAAGAGTAAGTGTATGTTATGTTTTGATTACATTATTTTAAATGGAGATCTTATGATATCTTTTTAATATTTAGATTTTTACATGATGCTATGTAAGCTTTGGTAAGGATTAAAATACAGTAAGTATGACCATTTACCCCAAAGTCCCTTAGCCCTCTTACGCCAATTGGACGTATTAAACGTCGAGTCAAAATGTCTCCTGTATGCCGATTGGACGTATCATACGTCGGCTCAAAAAAGTTTTTTTAAAAATTCGCGGAAAAATACTTATAGGCCTACCAGCCGAAAACTTTTGAATCACGCGCCTTGACAGATGCTGGGAGTTCACGGATCAAGGCGTTGTTTTGTTTACAATCGCTACGCAGGCGCGCAAGCGCGAATTTCTTTCTTATCGCACTAAAAAGTATCAGTGACACACCTCTGAAATTATTTCGTCACTTTGACATAATTGTTGCACCATTTTAAATTATCCTTTACATGAAGTATTATATATGAAAATGTGCGCAATTTCATGTAAAATACAACAAAAAAATACTCATGATTGTAGCTTTTATCAATTTTGAAATATTTCATATAAATAACGATAAGTGCAAAAAATTTCAACCTTCTGTCAACTTTGACTCTACAGAAATGGTCGAGAAACGCAATTGTAAGCTAAAATTCTTATATTATAGTAATATTCAATCATTTGCCTTCATTTTGCAACAAATTGGACGTCTCTAGCACAATATTTCGATTTATGGTGAATTTATGAAAAAACTTTTTCCTTACGTTCGTGCGATAACTCTTCCGATAAATTTTTTTCGTGGCGATTGTCCCCTCATGTTTGCACCTTTTAAATTTGTCGTTACATAAAGTTTTATATATGGAAATGTGCGCAATTTCATGCACAATACAACAAAAAACAACCCATGGTTGTAGCTTTTATCAGTTTTGAAATATTTTCATATAAATAACGTTAAGTGCAAAAATTTCAACTTTCGGTCAACTTTGACTCTACCGAAATGGTCGAAAAACGCAATTGTAAGCTAAAACTCTTATATTCTAGTAATATTCAATCATTTACCTTCATTTTGCAACAAATTGGAAGTCTCTAGCACAATATTTCGATTTATGGTGAATTTATGAAAAAAAAAAACATTACGTTCGCTCGGTAACTCTTCCGAAAAAATCAGAATTTTTTTGTGCGATTGTCGAAATGTTTGCACCATTTAAAATTAGCTGTTACATAAAGTTTTATATATGAAAATGTGCGCAATTTCATGTAGAATACAACTAAAAATGATTGAAGGTTGTAGCTTTTCTCTTTTTTTGAAATATTTGCATATAAATCACGATAAAGTAGAAAAAAAAACCACGTTCGGTACGGATCCAAATTTGACTCTACCGAAATAGTTGAAAAACGCAATTGTAAGCTAAAACTCTTACGGCCTAGTATATTCCGTCATTTTTCTTCATTTTGAAACAAATTTGAAGTCTCTAAAACAATATTGTGATTTATGGTGAATTTTTGAAAATATATTTACCTTCACTCCGCGCGCCTTATTCGCGGCCGCAAGTCTCCGAAATACGTACATCGCATTATCCTAATATTTGCTCCTTTTCATATTAGCCTTTTTATAGAGTTTCATATATCAAAATGTGCACAATTTCATGAAGAATACAATAAAAAATAATTGAAGGTTGTAGCTTTTTCCATCTTCGAAATATGTGCATATAAAAAAATATATATATTAAAATTTCGACATTCTGTCAAATTTAACTCGTCCGAAATGGTCGAAATCTGCAATTCTAATCTAAAACTCTTACTGTATCGTAATATTCAATCATTTGTCTTAATTTTGAAACAAATTGGAAGTCTCTAGAACATTATTTAGAATTACGGTGAATTTTTGAAAATAACATTTTTTTACGTCCGTGCGTTACGAATTCGTACATCATTTTGTGATAATATTTTTCTGGTGTTGCTTTTATTGTTTTACTATGTATTATATATCAAAAGGATTGCAATTTAGTACAATACAACGAAAAAAAAAGTAACTCGTTAGCTTTGACCGTTTTTTGCACAGCGTGATTTGAATACAATTATCTATGAATTATTTTTTTTTCGTTACCATATATCGCATTATTTACATATGATAATGATATTATTTTTCATTTCTGATGATTGCATACTAAACTTCAGGCAATGAAAAAAAAATGAGCCAAAAATGAACTCTTAATCTTCAAAACTAAGCGCGCTGTGATTTTTTGAAAAAATTATTTATTCCGGTTCCGCACTCACTCCAAACCGGCGCCGGCATACAGGAGAGGTTTTGATTTTTAGGGCTTCGGTGTAAGAGGGTTAAGGAGACCAAAGGAACTTGCAAAGGACTAGATTTTTTTAAGTTCAGAATTTCAGAAATAGTGAGAGGGTTGTATAAAAAAAGGGATTTTGACGGAGGAAAAATCTATTTCTGGGGGACTGTCGCCCGGTGAAATGTCCCTGTAGCACACATTTCTAGGTATAAATAGATGCTAAATATACCAGAGAAAAAGCTAAATGGAATGCTGAAGTTACTACCTTCAGCTCGCTCACCCCATAGGGTGTCGGTATAAACACAAGGGCGAGTGGAAGCCACTATCACAGATATTCTGACAATTAGAAGACTCCTCTCAAAACCCCTCTTAGATAGGTGCCGTTACAACGCCTACTTACGTCTACCTTCCGCTCGCTACTACTACAACTTCTGCCCGAAGGCTTCATCCTGAATTACGCACCCAAGCTTGGGCCAGCTAAAGGGTGGGAGAACAGGAGAAGGAAGGGATGGGTTCACCGGGCGACACAGGTCTTCCCCCAGAAATAGATTTTTCCTCCGTCAAAATCCCTTTTCTGGGTTCGACCTGTGTCGGCCGGTGAAATAGTATCAGAGAATTGGCCATATAAGCTTGGTAAATAAAGGGATTTTGACGTAAGGAAAAATCTATTTCTGGGCGATTGGTTCGTGTCGCCAGCGAAATATCCTTTAATCCATTATTTCTAAGGTAAATGCACTAACACATACCAGAGAATAAATAAAATAAAGAAAAGGTCAGTACTACTGACTCGCTCACCCTCCAAGAGGGTGTCGGTATGAACACTATGGCGAGTGAGACCACTACCACGAACCACTTGCCAATAGAAATCTCCCACTACAAAACCCCCACTAGAGGGGAGCCGACCCACAGAGTGGGCAGCAACTACTACTACTCCATCCCATGCTGCCGACTGCTGCGCCTCTGGTGGCCATCCTTTTCAGTTAGCGCACCGCGTACACACGTGCCCTTTTTTGCTCTGTGTTTTTTGTGCCCCTTTCTTGGATTTACTAATTATGGAGCGTGCAGCCATCGCAGCAGCTAAGTTAAGTAATCAGTTATTGTTGCTATTGGGTTTTTTCCGGCCTTGAGTCAGTGTTTGCCGTTTTTTAGGTATAAATACTGGCTCTTGGTCGGAAGCATGGCGGCATGGTTCTGCCTCGTGGCGGGTTCGTTCTTGGTCTTCCATACCTAGAACCTTCCCTTATTACCTTACGCTCTATTGTTATTATCTATATTATGTTAGGGGTCCAGCCTACTGGGTTTATGTCATGCATGCATGTCTTCTTTACCTTGCGTAGGCATCTTCCATCCAGACCCTAGCCACAGCTCTTAGTATCGGCCCCGGCTAGCTTTGAGTGGTAGACTTTCTTTCGGGTTAGTCGTACACTCCTGGATTTTTTCTCCTACTGATTTATTTTCTTACTTTACGTTACGTAATTTGTGATTATTTTATATTTTAGGTTAGCCTACGGCGTCTGGCATATTACGTAGCCTAGGTTCCGTATTTCATTAGTCCCCACCATTTATTGCTTCCTCTCATCAGTTCGGTTGCTTCTGTATAGCATCTCACTGATTAGTTGGTTGCTTTAACCTAGGCTATGTTGTTTCATTGTATTCGCATGTTACCGCTCCGTGGTCACCATGTGATCGCGAAATTTTATAGATACATAAGGAAAATTAAAATTTTTCTTAAAGTTTTAATAACCAATGTAAGAAAAGTAAGTTACAAATGGTAAAAAGGGGGATCAAATATGACCAAATCCATACTATCCTGGGAAAAAACAACAGGCAAGAAATACAAAACAAACAACTATGAACTATGTACATGTCCAGGAGTGGGTTGATGAGCAAACCAGACCGGAACATAAGGGAGACAGGCAGGGATTACGAGCAAGGCAGGTAGGAGAGAGTGAGCATCAAAGAAAAAATAATAGCAGAATAAGGGAATAATAGCTAGAGTTATAAGACTAGGCCATATCAGGGGAGACAATGCTCCCTGCAGCCACTGCCGAATATTTAAGGGCCTCTTAAATTCTTTAGACAGTGGCGTTTAAATACTGTCGGGGATTTCCAACCCGTATATTTTTTAAAATCCTTGAAGTTCTTATTATGAAAATAATTAACTGAGGTAACCACTGCCCTGATATCATGGACATGAGGGACTGAATCCGGATTGGCTTGTTTAACCCTCTTACGCCGAAGCTCTAAAAATCAAAACCTCTCCCGTATGCCGGGGCCGGTTTGGAGTGAGCGCGGAAGCAGAAAAAATAATTTTTTCAAAAAATCACAGCACGCTTAGTATTGAAGATTAAGAGTTCATTTTTGGCTCCTTTTTTTGTCATTGCCTGAAGTTTAGTATGCAACCATCAGAAATGAAAAATAATATCATTATCATATGTAAATAATGCGATATATGGTAGCAAAAAAAAAAATCATACATAATTGTATTCAAATCACACTGTGCAAAAAACGGTCAAAGCTAACGAGTTACTTTTTTTCCGTTGTATTTTACACTAAATTGCAATCATTTTGTTATATAATACATTGTAAAACAATAAAAGCAACACCGGAAAAATATTATCACAAAATGAGTACGAATTCGTAACGCGCAGACGTAAAAAAATGTTTTTTTCAAAAATTCACCGTAAATCTAAATATTGTTCTAGAGACTTCCAATTTGTTTCAAAATGAAGACAAATGATTGATTATTACGATACTGTAAGAGTTTTAGATTAGAATTGCAGATTTCGACCATTTCGGACGAGTTAAAGTTGACCAAATGTCAAAATTTTTATATATATATTTTTTTATATGCACATATTTCAGAGATGGGAAAAGTTACAACCTTCAATTATTTTTTATTGTATTCTTCATGAATTTGCGCACATTTTGATATATGAAATTCTATAGAGCGGCTAATATGAAAAGGAGCAAATATTAGGATAATACGATGTACGCATTTCGGAGACTTGCGGCCGCTAATCGGCGCACGGAGGGAAGTTAAATATATTTTTCAAAAATTCACCATAAATCACAATATTGGTCTAGAGACTTCAAATTTGTTTCAAAATGAAGATAAATGACTGAATATTATTAGGCCGTAAGAGTTTTAGCTTACAATTGCGTTTTTCAACTATTTCGGTAGAGTCAAATTTGACCGAACGTAGTTTTTTTTCTATTTATCGTTATTTATATGCAAATATTTCAAAAAAAGAGAAAAGTTACAACCTTCAATCATATTTAGTTGTATTCTACCTGAAATTGCGCACATTTTCATATATAAAACTTTATGTAACAGCTAATTTTAAATAGTGCAAACATTTCGACAATCGCACAAAAAAAATTCTGATTTTTTCGGAAGATTTACCGCGCGGACGTAAGGAAAATGTTTTGTTTTTTTTCATAAATTCACCATAAATCGAAATATTGTGCTAGAGACTTCCAATTTGTTGCAAAATGAAGGTAAATGATTGAATATTACTAGAATATAAGAGTTTTAGCTTACAATTGCGTTTTTCGACCATTTCGGTAGAGTCAAAGTTGACCGAAAGTTGAAATTTTTGCACAACGTTATTTATATGAAAATATTTCAAAACTGATAAAAGCTACAACCATGGGTTGTTTTTAGTTGTATTGTGCATGAAATTGCGCAAATTTCCATACATAAAACTTTATGTAACGGCAAATTTAAAATGGTGCAAACATTAGGACAATCGCACAAAAAAATTTATCGGAAGAGTTACCGCGCGAACGTAAGGAAAAAGTTTTTTCATAAATTCACCATAAATCGAAAAATTGTGCTAGAGACATCCAATTTGTTGCAAAATGAAGGCAAATGATTGAATATTATTGTAATATAAGAGTTTTTGCTTACAATTGCGTTTCTCGACCATTTCGGTAGTCAAAGCTGACCAAAGGTTGAAATTTTTGCACTTATCGTTATTTATATGAAAATATTTCAAAACTGATAAAAGCTACAATCATGAGTATTTTTTTGTTATATTTTACATGAAATTACGCACATTTTCATATATAAAACTTCATGTAAAGGATAATTTAAAATGGTGCAAAATTATGTCAAAGTGACGAAATAATTTTTGAGATGAGTCGCTGATACTTTTTAGTGCGATAAGAAAAAAATTCGATCTTGCACGCCTGCGTAGCGATTGTAAACAAAACAACGCCTTGATCCGTGAACTCCCAGCATCTGCCAAGGCGCGTGATTCAAAAGTTTTCGGCTGGTAGGCCTATAAGTATTTTTCCGCGAATTTTTAAAAAAACTTTTGAGTCGACGTATGGTACGTTTATTCGGCATACGGGAGACATTTTGACTTGACGTTTAATACGTCCGTTCGGCGTAAGAGGGTTAATAAAATAAAGAATTTGTTGTCTGATTCATTCCAAGGAAATAAAAAGAGGACCTGAAGACTTTTCAGAAGTTCTGCCCAGATAAGTCTTTAATGTGACAATGGGACACAATGATGGGTTTTGTGTGAGAGGTATAATTTTCCATGGAGCCCACCTGTTTTGTGGGTCTTCATTCTTTGCTAAGAATTTCCGATCTGGGGAGAGCAGAACTTCACCTGACGGGAGGAAATCAATATGATTTGGTTTTCTAGAAAGAGCCGACAGTTCTGATATTCTGGCGCCTGAGGCCAGACTCATTAAAAACAATGTTTTCCTGAGAAGGGTTATATATGAGCATGATTCATTATTAGTGTCTGAAGCCAATTTGAGTACATCGTTTAAAAACCAGGAGACCGTGTGGGGACGGTCCACTGGTCTCAGACGAGCACATGCTCTAGGGATAGACGAGAAGTACGAATCTGTCAAATCAATATTAAAGCCAAACTGAAATACCTTCCTTATGGCAGATTTAGTCGTAGTAATGGTACTAGCAGCTAGGCCCTTTTCGAACGGCTCTAAAGAATGAAATTGCCAGATTCGTTGTCATCTTTTGGACATCTGATTCTTTTAGAAAGATGGCCAACTTTTTAACTGCTGAATCATACTGTCTGAGTGTTGATTCTCTTTTATCTCTGACTCCACGAACAGGATGGTTAGTGGATCAATACTAGCACCCTTCTGTGCCGCAAACTTCATGAAGTCCATATAGTTAGGGCACTCAGAATTCTTGAGGAAGCTGACACAGTCCGAGTTTGTACTATTTGAGTCACTTTTGGGTTGGGAATCCGTCTGGGATGGAGATTCAACTCTAGTAGAAGAGGAAACCAATTGCTCTGAGTTTGTGCAGGACTTTCAACAGGAGGTTTACTGGCGGAAAGGTAAATCTTCTGCCAGTTGTTCCAGTCTATGGACATCGCATCTGTGGCGTGAGCTAGAGGGTTCAGATTGGGAGCCACATAACACGGACGTTTGTGATTGGACTCCGTGGCAAACAGGTCTACCTGAAGGCCCGGGATTTGTTGGCAAATCCAACGGAATGATTTTGTGTCCAAGGACCACTCCAACTCCAGCGGAATTGTTCTGGATAGTGAGTCTGCAATGACATTTCGTACTCCTGCCAGGTGAGTAGCTGACAGGTGCCAATGATTTTTCGTTGCTAACAAAAAAATTGCAATAATTACATGATTTATTTTGTTTGACTTGGAGGCCCCTCTGTTTATGCAATGAACTATCACTGCGCTGTCTGAGACTAGTCTTACATGACTGTTCTTGGCCGGGGCTAGATGTTTCAATGTTAGAAAAATGGCCATTGCTTCTAGGACGTTGATGTGGAACTGGCGGAATGTATTCGACAGCGTTCCTTGAACCTTCTTGTACTGGGAGTAGCCCCCCAACTGCTCAGAGAGGCGTCTGTGTGGACTATCAGAGACGGCGGGTGAAATTGTAGTGGCACTGATTTGGAGAGACTCCAGACTTCCATCCATGGATGGAGTCTTTTCTTTAATATCGGCAGAATTAGAGAGATTTTGTCTCTGAACTTGTTGTTGGCTCTTTTCCGCCAGACCAATTGATATCCTTCAGTCTGGCTTTCAATAGAACATTGTTATTGAGGCAAACTGAAGAGAACCTAGAATTCTCTCTTGGGTACGACGAGAAGCCCTCTTGTTCTTGAGGAACTGTCTCGTAGCCTTCGCTATCTCTCTGCACTTTTTTGGTGGGAGAGATAGTTTGTGTGTGGTCAGGTCCCATTGAATTCCCAACCATTGAAAGCGGGACGCCGGAATGAGACGGGACTTTTCCTTGTTTATCTGGAAACCCAGATATTCTAGGAATTCTATTACTTTGGCTGTTGCCTTGCGACATTCCTCGTTTTTGGTTGCCCAAATAAGCCAGTCGTCTAGTTAAGGTACTAACATTACCCCCTGAGCTCTTAGTTCTTGGACTACTGTCTCTCCTAGCTTGGTGAATATTCTGGGCACTATGTTGAGCCCGAATGGCATGACTGAATGAGTAAGCTTGTTTTCCTAGTTTGAAGCCTAGGTATGGAGAGAAGTTTCTTGCTATCGGTACATAATAGTAAGCGTCTGTAAGATCGTTAGAGGTGGTGACGACCCCACGGGGAAGTAAGGTCCGCACCTGCGAGACGGTCAGCATGCGGAACTTGTCGCATTGAATGTATGAGTTGAGACGGGACAGGTCCAGAATCACTCTTCGTTTGTCAGAGTCTTTCTTCGGTACGCTGAACAGACGTCCTTGAAGTTTCCGGCGACTGACTTTCTTTATTGCCTTCTTTTGAAGAAGGTCTTTGGCATAGTCTAGCAGGTCTGTCGTTGGAGTCTGGTGAAAACTGACTGGTGGAGGAGGCCCTTTCTTCCATTTCCACCCCAGACCTTTCGATACAATACTGTAGGCCCATGAACTGAAGGTCCAATGGTCCCGGGAGAGAGACAGTCTCCCGCCCACCTGCGGAGCCCCACTGATTGGTTAAGGTCTTACTTCCTCTGCCTCCTCTGAAGCCCCTGCCTCTAGATCCAGCTCTCTGTCGAAAGGCACCTCTGGCTCTGCTACTCCTTGCATGCCTATTGAAGCCTCGAAACGCTCCTTGTGATTCAAAGGAGGCGTTGAAAGCTGGGGAAGTTACCAGGGCAGTCGAACTCGAAGGCTGTTGAGTCGGTTGACTCTGCAGCAGGACAAATTGTTGTTGTGGCTATGCCTTAGATGTTGAAGGCTTGCCGATCTGGGATACAGGAACAGCTTCTACCACTGTCTGAGGTTGAGAGGACTGGAAAGATTGGTACTTCCTCAGCCTCTTCCTACCTCTGGATTGTGGTCCGGGGGTCTCAAACTTCCTTTTTGAAGGGAAGTCCGCAACGGACACGAAGGTTCTGGTTAGCTCTAGCTGCCTCACTGAGGACGCTGTTAACCATGTCCTCAGGAAAGAGGTTGGCACCCCCAGGTTGACGCCTTTATGAGTCTGTTCGGTTCGTGTCTGATGGAAGCATTAGCAAATATGTGCTTCCTGCAGGCTCGTCTAGCCACTATAAAGTCATACAGGTCTGATTGGAAGGCCTGTAATAGTGACTTTGTGAGGACCCGAAATAGAGGCTTGTCTGCAAAGGTCGTAGCAATCAACGCCGCCATGGTGACTGCGTTAATAGACCTACTCAGCCTGCACCTTGCTTCGAATTCCGTCTTGACCATAAGGTCCGGAATTCTAGGCAAAAGTTCACTGAATTGTGCGGAGGCACACTCCGGGTCGAGTCTGCCCACCATGAACGTTGCCGGAGTGTCAGCCCAGCACTCTAGATCCCCGGGGAAGAGCAAGGAGGTAGCCTCCGTCTCTTTAGCTGAGGCATAGGTTTGTCCTCTATTGCGGCTTGCACCCTCAATTCTGCAACCTTCGACGTACAAGGAGACGGAACTTTGTGTGGCACCACAAACATAGTAAAACAACCTTTATGGGGTGTCAACTTAGTGTTGACACACTCCCATTCCGTGAGGGTGCGGACCCATGCAGCCTGAGCCTGGTCCCTAGGGTAGATAACCGTCTCTTTCGGGACTTTGTCTACCCTGACTAGCGCATCCTCTGCTAGTCTAGCGTAGCCCGGGAAGGGAAATTGTAGGCCCGCCGGGAAGAACTCAGTCTTCCACCGGTCGGGTTCCACAACCTTCAATGGTAAGCTTGCCCTCTGAGAACGGGGTGTGCAGAGCCAACCGCCACGGGTTGCTATTTTCGAATGGCGGAAGCTTGGATGCGTCCGGCACCGCCAAGGACTGCGGTGTTGTTCCGGACTGGAGGAATCCGGACACCAATTCCTCCTGGGCCTGTAACCTTTGGGTCAGAGACATGATGGACTGACCCGAAGTCTCTAGGCCTGAGGCGAGTTGAGTGGACATCGATTCAAGCCTCGAGTCCACTACCTCGGTCATCTTCCGCATGAGAAGATTTGCGAAAGCCTCCTGGTCGAAGCCAGACTCCGCCGGTCTGGCTTTGGAAGACTTAGCTCTCGACCCCTTCGGTGGGGGAGTGCTCTAGCCGAGGAAGTCGAAGGCTTAGGAGCCGATGACGACCTTGCGGAGCCTGTCGGGGAAGGCTTGGATGGTTCAACCACCTTCGGCAGGGATCTCGTCTTCCAGGCCTTGACCTTGGGGATTACTGAGGCCGATCTATCCCAAGTGGGGGCGGACTTCGTAGGGAAGCCCTGGAAGGAAGGAGGAGAAGAAGAAGGACTAAAAGGAAGACTACCTGCCTCACTTACCTCCCTACCTACCTCCTGTTCCTCCGTGGTCATAGGCTCTCGGTGAAGACTGATGGCTGCTACTTCCTCAGTGACAATGTCACACAAGCCCTCTTGGTCCTCTGGGGGGGGTTGAGTCTCCTGGCGGATGCCCTCGATAATGGGGACCGCCACTGCCCCCGGTACTGCTGCCGAAAATGGAGTGTTGGGGTAGAGGAGAGAACACAGCTCTTCGGACAGGACGTAAGGTTGGCCGGATTTCGCATTCCTTCCGAAGCCTCCTACCCAGGCCTTAAGGGACGCCATCAAGGAAGTCTTGAGTGCCAAATTAACCTGTAAAAAATTACCAAATTAGGTTCCCCAGTTACGAGGAATTTTTTCCAAATTCAAAGTGTAACAAAAATTTTCCAGAAGCAACGAGGTGAGTACGTTACTTACCGACTCGTATGTTACGATCTTCACGAGTTCGTAGCACACCGTACCGGCTTCCGGGTGCCAGACCATACTTTCGTCCACAAGGATGGCGCAGTTGGCATGGGATCGGCAGACCTCATGCCCGTACGCCCTGTATAAGATGGCTGAACAGCCCGTCACCTGGCAACGGACCATCTGTAAGTTGAAAAGCAAATGAGTGTCGTCAGATAATGCTGCCGGAGTTAATTCCGGCGGGATGAGTACACTTCAACTAGATGCTTAACTAGTTACAGGCAAAATCGGGTATAATTTTCAACTTACTTGCTATAAATAAAGCACTGGATGTCTCCGCCTTCTCCGGAATCCATACTTGGGATTGGCAAAGCTATAACAAGCGGAGAGGGCCTGATACGAGCAGAACAGGGGAATAAGGTAAAACCTAAGCCTGAGTCTGATCGCATCAAAGTAGAGTAATGCAACGTAACCAATTGTAGGCACATTCTCTGAGCCCCGTTCCGCCACCACCGGATTGGGGAGCAGCGATAGTATGGAAAACAGAGCGGCGGGAACAACAGAACGGTAAACTCCGGTGTGTACTTTCTGCCGTGTGTGATTGTAGACCACACTACGACGGGACAAATAACGGTCCGGAGACATACCAAGAGATGCTAAATAAAACATTCCCTAACACAATCTCTCAAAGACTTCACCTACTCTGGAATCTATAACCTCGTTATCATAACAGTAAAAGCCGGCGGGGATGGGCTGATACAAGCATAACAGGGAAAATAGGTAAAACCTAGGCCTGAATCTGATCGCACTGGGGAAGAGAAGCAATTCTAAGGTAATTAGAAACGCAGCTCTAAGCCCAGTTCTGCCCCCAATGAGTGGGGAGGCAGTGACAATATAGAGGAGAATAGCTAACAGAGCGGCGGAGCAGTGGCCCGTACAATCCGGCGTACCGCCTACTGGCTGGTGTGATGGTAAACCCCACCTGGCCAGAGGACCCACAGGCCTGGAGACATGCCAAAGGAGATTACAAAATTTATTAGTCGCCCAATCTCCTCCGACTAATCCCCTAGATAGGCCATGCGCTCTAGCTGTCGTTCATCAGTAGGATTACTTAAGCAGTGAGCTAGCTAGGCAGCGCCGGAACGAGACCGGGGCAGTGGGGGGTGGGGGGCAGGGTGGGGGTTAGGAGTCTGGAGGAGAGTGGACGATTCATGATCGCCTGGCCACAGCAACCGATCAGCGACCAATCGTCTCTCGGGACCCGTAACTAGCCTACCACTAAAGGGGGCAGAAGATAGTAGGTCTACTGACACCCTAAAGAGGACAAAGGCCCAGGCTACACACAACAAGACAAACATAAAATAATTGATGAGGAATTACTGGAAGAACTGCGACAGGGGGGAGGGGAACACACCCAGATAAGAACCCAGTCTAATCCTCCAAGATCAGTACAGATCCGGTCAGGTAGGCTAGTATGGCCTCCAAAGGACGTCATGAAGCAGACGGATAGAACCTAACTAAACCCTCCAAAATCGAATCTTCCGATCTGGTCAGGTACGATAGGTCTAGGCCCTACAAACATGACACGAGAGAGAGAGACTGTCCTGGACCACTCTCCCAGCAAACATAACTGCCTGGCCAGGAGGCGGTAAGAGTGGGGCCAAAAGGGTGGAGGGGAATAAGACTGCCTGGCCTACCTTCCAAAACCTAGCCTAGGTCTGGTCGGGTAGGCCAGGGAAGGGCATCACGAGAACTTCCAACCTCAACAAAAGAAATACAAACATTGAATAGTCTATCACAAAGGTGCATAAATTAGAGTGCATTACTGACTAACATCGAAAAACACACTAATAGAATGCATGCATGAGTACCGCGAGAGAGAGAGAGAGAGGAATCGCCCTCTCTGCAAAACTGGCGTACTGCTAGGCTAGCCTAGAAGCCAAAAACACCCTACTCATGTAAAACATATAACGAATAAAATCGTACGTACGAAGGGAAACCAACACGCTCCTAAGGGGCTGAGGACAACAAGGGAGCCACAAAAGGATAAACACGAAAGATAAACGTAAAAGAAAAGGCCTCAGAGTACGTCAGGAGCAAGTTAGGCCCTACGACGTAAGGTAAAACTCGTAAAACTAATGCTCTAGAAAACGGCAGGAGGGAGAAAAAAGAAAAGGTATACGAAAAAGGAGGTTCAAATAGTGAAATGCTAAACGATAACAACTGATAAAATACACACGGCGCGAGTGATGCACCCAAGTTGGCGGACACAAAGGTAGCGTCACCCCGGTTCGCGAGAACAAAGGGACCTCACGAGATTCAAAAATTAAAAAAGGGATACTCAACTTAGATGAAGAAGCTTGGGGCTCTGGGGCAGACATGCTTCACCAAAAAACACTGAAGAGGACGGCGAAAAAAGCGCGTGCGGACACTAAACGTGCTAATACAGGAATGAAGCCTTCGGGCAGAAGTTGTAGTAGTAGCGAGCGGAGGGTAGACGTAAGTAGTAGCGAGCGGAGGGTAGACGTAGTAGTAGCGAGCGGAGGGTAGACGTAACGGCACCTATCTAGAGAGGGGTTTTGAGAGGAGTCTTCTAATTGGCAGAATATCTGTGATAGTGGCTTCCACTCACCCTTGTGTTTATACCGACGCCCTATGGGGTGAGCGAGCTGGAGGTAGTAACTTCAGCATTCCATTTAGCTTTTTCTCTGGTATATTTAGCATCTATTTTTATACCTAGAAATGTGTGCTACAGGGACATTTCACCGGCCGACACAGGTCGAACCCAGAAATCTTTTTAGCAATATGTATGGTTCAAATTCATGTACGTAAGTAGATTATTTATTTTTTGTGTAAGTATAATGAAATTGTGAGATCTATAAAATTAATAAGAAGAAATTAGTGAAGCATAGGTAAAGACTGTGGAATTCCGATCGACAGCATGGAAACTTTTCAACAGAGTTATTGTTTTAAAGTTAAGTGTGTTACTTGTAGATATATTGAAAAGAAACAGGAATTTTAAGTAGATTACCAGAAGAATTAACTTACGGTGCGGATTGAAAATTAATTTTATGTGATTTTTTAACAGAGAAAACCACAAAAAACTAAGTATTCCCTGTATTGACACTTGCTGTATGGCAAGGAGAACTGCTACTGCTCTAAGAGTAACACATGAACTTTAGTACAGTAGTAGAGAAAATTGATTTAAAGCCTCTCTTTCTGGTAAATGTGTTTTTTAGTCCTAAGAGTAATTCATGGAAAGGTTAGATTGTAATTCCTTTGATGTATATTTTCAGAAATGCCGTCAATGAAAAACATTGGATCAAATCATTACTTCATGCTAATTTGGGCAGCATTGACACTGAAGTGGGGAGCATCTCTGTTTGCCTTTTCCCACATCTACCGTAAACGACTTCTGGAAGAGTACCACCCTCTTTTATCATAAGCATTAATTTTTGGTTGTCATTCAGGTTGTGACGATGAACTCACATTCTCGTAAGTACTTTACAGTGTGAGTAGTTAATATGGTGATGTAGTACTTGACCATCTAATGCAAAACACTGTTTTGAAACACCTTTTCATTGAACTAATGATGTAGTGTTTTAACTATTCAGATAGTAGCATATGATCAGTTTCATTGCAATGGTAGAATGTCATAATCTTATTTACTTGCTAGGGTTATGTAACTATTTTACACTTTTCATCAGAATTAACAGCATTAGCTTCATATTTGACTACTCCTGCCAACAATAATTAGTCTTGGGTCCTTTACTTTTTTAACTATAAGAGTCACATTGTAAGATGAAAGAATGAGTTATAGGTATATAATTCCCTAAAGGTTTGGCATGCATAATGTAGAGTTACCACTACAGAATGCTGCACCATAGTTTTTCCTTGAAGAAATGATGAAATAATTAGTTATATCATCATTGTCATTTATGTTAGTAGAAATCTATGTTAGCTGCTACTTTATACATTGTTATGCAGAGCTCTGTTATATTTGTCAACTCTATAAATTTTTTGGAACTCATTACATATTATGCAGAGTGCTATTATATTTGTCACCTCTATTGCTCTGCGTATTTGTTATTAATATACATATTCAAAGTCAGTTTATGTTGGAAAGCCCAGTAGGCAGATATTGCAATTTACTCTATGTAACATACTGAAGGCAGTCCTGCAAGTTCTTTGCAGTTACCTTTCAGTTTCCAGCTCATTTACAATTTTATAACAAATCCATTGTGTAAGCCCAGAGAGACTGTAAAAACTTGGTACTCCTTAACAACCTTTAAATAATGATGATGCAATGGAAGTTTCAATGAAACTTACACTGAAACTTACACTATATTGTACTCTTGAAACCGTATGACTCTACCCACTAGTGGTCATCCTAGACCAAAATATACAAATTTATAATGCCAAAAAAACAAAAAATAGTAGCCTTTCAGTTGGTGCTATGCATTGATATCATCCAACTGTTCCATTTGTAAACAGTCTTATACAGTATATTATGTAATGAATTTTATGTAGTAGTGTCTATTAGAAACTTAAAGTAGGTTGCATATATGATATTTTATAAATAGATTTAAACTTGTAAGCCTTTGACATTTCATAAGCCAATTACTTAGGTAGCTTGGAAGGCAAACATTTCAGAATTTACTGAAAAGTACCAGATTCTCAATAGGCTGTGGCTGATCTCAATGTGGGTTAGACCCATCCTCCTTTATCCATACTGTCATTCGTGTTGACTCTCATCCTTGTAATGGGGTAATGCTTACAGCCCTCTGTATGTGGTACTCTTGTCACATTATTAAGGTTTTTTTTCAGTGTTATTCAGCTGCAGCTCCAGAGCTTTCTGCTTTGTAATTTCCACCCTCTCCTTTGGTGTGTTCCTACCTAGCTGTTCAACTTCTTTAACTTTGTCTTGTTTCAGTTTTTACATTACTTTAAGAACTAAATCTTCAGACCAGCCCTGTGTAGATATAGAGATGAACTCATGATGGTAAGGCAGTCCATGAAATGTAGCTGAGTGTCTGTCTGCACTTGTGAACAATTCTCTAGTATTACATTTATTTGATGATCGAGTTTTGTGCCTATGCAATGGTTACTCTGTAAAATTAGTATTCAAAATTAAATACCACATACTAGTTATAAATATGGTATAAGACTTTTGTTTGAAATTTTTTACAAAATCATGCAATTACCAGGCTATGGAGAGCAGTTTTCTCATTAGAGAACAAGGGGAAAGAATTGGTGAAGGTATATCAGTAAACAATATGAAAGCATATAAATAATATGATATAGAGGACATAAAAATGCTTTTTAAAGGTTACAGGTGTGAGAGGTATAATGAACAGTATACTTCCTTGCATTTCATACTTATATAAAAGTTGCCCAAACATTGTAAAATACAATTAGTTGCAGTTTTTCTCTTCATCCAGTTTTTATCACCAATTCTTATTTCTTTTTTTTTCCCTTCATTACCAGACTTTTATTTTACAAAATTCTGGACAGGTTTTAAGTGTAATGATCGATGACAAGGGAAGGGAGGGTGAAGGGATATAGCTTTTTTTTCACTCTATTCATTGATTTGCTGTATCCTTTTTTCATTCATACATCTTTCAGTTACTGTTTTCTTTTTTTTTTTCTTTATCTCACTCATTATTTTGTGGAGTTTTATTTATATAGAAATTTTACAGTCTTTGGTTATCACAGACTTTCCCATATTTTGAGAAAGAATGGTCGATCTGTTTTTGGGAGGAAGGAAGATTAGAATTGTCACCACCTTTATTTCTCACGTGTTAAATCTTTTATAACCTTTGCTTTTGTCTTTCATTTTGGAATGAATATTATTTATGTAGTGTATTTTTTTTTATTTTCAGGAATGGTAACATAAATACAATTAACTTTGCCTTTATGTGTATTGTTCCATTCTTGAATTAAGTGGATTTGGGGGTGTTTTCTTGCAGCTCAGCTAGCTCTGCCTTTTTACTTTTTAAAAACTTATTTCCATACTCTATTACTGCACATTCTGTATATACCATTCCTTTATTTATGAGTTTTTAAAGTAAATTTGTGGTTAAGATAAATTAAAGACTTCCATCTTGTTAGCGTATTTCTTAACAATAACCGTGTCAAACATATCAGTGAAGTTGTAAAACTATAAGCTGTTTGTAGGCCAGTCTGATAAAGTGAACTAAAGTATGCAGTACAGTTAGGATGGTATAGTTTGAGGAACAGCAGCGCTAGAAACTTGATTGTCAAACAGTTTTACTATGGCCCCCAACCCACTCCCCATTTTACACGTTTCATGTTGCAGATTTTTGTGGAACGCGTTATTCATTTGTCTGCCGGCAAATTTCACTAATTTGCTCATTTTTTCATAGAGTAATATACACTATTGAAGAGTAACAGTTGTAGGCAGGTAGTATACTTAATTTTGCAAAATGACTTTAAAATTATATTAAGTTTGTTCTGGAATGATACCTCTGAAATTATATTGTGTTGAGGGATGATAGTTTGAGGTATGTTTTTGTTTGAAGTGTCAAGTTTGGCGATGAACTATTAAAATAGACAGTTACATAAAAGCATTTTAGGTGGTGTATATAGCCTACTTAAGAACAACAGTAGTAGAGTACTGTAATATAAGGTTACTTTTGGGTGTTTTGGGATGATGGTTTGTGATGTACTTCTGTTTGAAATTATATTAAACTTTTTTAGTTTGATAATTTAAGGCATATTTTGTTTGATCTATCAAATTAATTATATCATTTGCAATGTTTTAGTTTGAAGGGTCCTAGGTATTTGGTGCATATTGCCAGTTATAAGCATTTTTAGAGGGGATTTTTGCATTTCCGTGGTAATGTTTTGGAACCTATTCCCGCGTAAAAATGGGGGATCACTGTAGAGGCAAAAATGAGTTCCTTTATGAAATGTGAAGTAGAGCTGTTGGTTAAGGAGATGACTAAGTTAGATTATATGGAAGCTGAAGACTGTAAAGGCATAGCAGCAGAGGCAGGAAGCTAAGGTCTCAGCTCCTTCATGGTCTCATAAAGAGAATTCCTGATGGTATCAGACATGGATCTGTTCAGAGGAGGGCGAACTGTTGAAGCAGAATGCAAGGGGAAGGTAAGCAGAGCCTCTGAACCAAATGAGAAGGCAAAGGAAATGAGTGTGTGTGTCAGTTATTTTCAAGTAATTTAACCAGACCACTGAGCTGATTTATTAAGCTCTTACAGGGTTAGCTCAAAGGTTTTGTCCATTTTGATAATATAGTTTAGATTTTAATGATTAAATTACAGGTCCTTAAATTTTGTAAATGATGTTATTGGAAATTAAAAAGCATTCACACATCACATAAGAAATGTTTAACCGTTTATTATACTCTACAATCTATACACGTACTGATTGGATCATATGGGCTATTCCTCAAACATCGATGGGTTAGACAAGAGTGAGAAGTTCTAAGACCAGTCAAAATTACTGGTGTGTCATTCCAAAATTGGACTTCATCTATGTATTTTATTTTGTTACTATCAGTGTTCCAATATATTCAGCCATTTATTGATTATGATGGGTTTCAGGTGGGGATAACTAATATTCTCTATATTCTCCTTTCTCCCGCCCCTACCTTAACTAATCAAATTGAGTGTCAGACCAAGATTAACAATTGTTGCATATAAAGTTTTTATATCTCATGACCCGTGTAAATATGGCAGAGCTCAAGTAGATGCAGGTCAAAATTTGGCAAAAATTTATTACAATTTCTTCTGAGCTCATGACTTATTTGGCATATGTGTGTATACTTTAACAAGCAAAATTTATGAGTAATAAAAAAGTAAGAAAAATTTAAATCTATGTACTTGCAAAAATAACATAAACAGTACATATATATCCCATAAATAAAGTAAAACTATTTTCCAAAAATTAATGGAATATAAAACAAAAATCAGAAATATGAAAAACAGGGGTGTAGGGTATACATTATTCTATTTGTAACATACATTCTTTCTCACCGGAATTTATACTTTGTTACCTCTGTAAACTGTTTGGGCTGCCCTTTCTCTCTCTCTCTCTCTCTCTCTCTCTCTCTCTCTCTCTCTCTCTCTCTCTCTGCTCTCTCTCTCTCTCTCTCTTCTCTTTGTTGCATTTATGATTGTGGTTTCCACTCTCTCTCTCTCTCTCTCTCTCTCTCTCTCTCTCTCTCTCTCTCTCTCTCTCTCTCTCTCTCTCTGTTGCATTTATGATCATGGTTTCCACTTCAAAGCACACTTGACTTAGGTAAGATTTAACAGTTAATTATGGTGCATAGTACACTAGTATGGGTAAATGAATATTTTATCCCTAGTGTTTGCCTGTGATGCGTCTTGTGCCACACATTTTGCTAGCATGCCCTATACTATTGCAAATCATATTAAGTCTACATAGTAGTAAGTACATTTCTTGCACAACAGAAAAACTGCTTTTTAGGGATCTATCCCATATTTTTCAAGCAAATGCACTCAAAATCATTAGGTTAAATGTAAATAAGTACTATACTAAGTACCCTATGTTACTGTATTTGTTATTGATTGAATAACAAATAAATTATTTTTCTTTCTTGTTTTTTCTTATTCCTTAAAAGTGTGCATTAGCTATAAGTATACTGAGTAATTCTAGAAATAGCTCAAGAGGGCCCATGTGCCTACTTTAGCAGAATTGATGTTGTTAGATATGACTGAATTTGAAAATCAATCTTTTATTGAGATTGCTAGGATAGTGAAGTTTAAATTCTGAATTTGTGCAACCTTCAAACATAGGAAAAGCAAGTGCAAAAGTGAGTTCCACTGTGTGGAATAATGTGTTATTAACATAGAAAAAGCACCAGGTGTGTGGATAGAGGACATAACCGAGGGTTCCTATTGACGGAAACATTCTATAGCAGAATTCCTTGCCTGGTGTGAGTAATTCTGCAATAAGGCTGATTTAGAGGAAACAAATCCATTAGCACCCAATAGGGGATTGTTAAATGGATTTAAAACACAAATTTAACTTGTAGAATATGAAGATTATATACGTTTCCAGATAAGTTTAAGGAACTCGTGAAAGAGGCTATGATCCAAGATAGGTGTTCAGTTGCAACAAAACAGGCTTCTTCAGAAAGATGCCTAACAATATAACTTTCATTATAATGCAAAGCAGGTGTCGGGCTTTTCAAGTATGGAAGGCCAGGCTGAGTCTGGTGTATGCGACAGCATGGCTGGCCTTATTATAAACCATGGCATCATGTACCAAGCAAAAAATCAACCTCTTTCTGAAGAATAAGAACAAGAGGCTGCTCCCTGTTTACTTGCAACACAACACCAAAGTATGGATCACTGCAGTGGTGTTTACACAGTTGTAACAAGAATGCTGTATTTCTGAAGTCAAGAGCTATATAGAAAAGGAAACCTGCCTTTCAAAGGCCTTATAATAATTGATAATGCACCTGGCCATCGGCAATCTATTGCCATCGAAGACCGAAATGTTCAGGTCATGTTTTGGGTTCCAAAAACAATTGAAGTTGCTGTACCTGTTTGTAATGCGATGTTTGCTGCTGAATCTTTCTTGTTTGCCTCCCTTTGCCAGACAAAGGGAGAGCTAATGCCTAGTCATTTCCAGTTTAACAATAGCATTATCCATGTCTCAAGAACTAAATTACCATGTAATTATTATTAAGTTTATTATGCAGTGAAGTTTCATCACCTACCCATCTTAATGTATCAAGATTATTAAATTTAACCAGAAAAATTTGTTTTTTTTTTTAGTTCAGTTGTATAGGTAGTTGTTATGCAATCTTGTTTTGAAGCACCTCTGATAATGATAAAAAGTACTGCAGTTTTAGTATATTAAAAAAGAAATGAAAACTATAAGGATGAAAGTTTAAGTCATAGACACCGTTCTGTTCCGTGGAAAATTGTGGTCAATTTAAAGTGTCTTGGTTGCTTAATGAAAAAGCCGTGTGGCTCGAGTTATCTTTTGTAATGAGTCATCCTGTCATCAATGAGTAAGATGCTAGTGTGCATATATATATAGATATATATATATATATATATATATATATATTATATATATATATATATATATATATATATATATATATATATATATATATATATATATATATATATATTCTTTAATATAATATAGATTATATTATTTATATATAGATATATATATTATCGATATATATATATATATATATATATATATATATTTTATATATATATATATAGTATATATATATATATATATAGTATATATATATTTATATGGATATTTATAATATATATATATATATATATATAATATACTATAGAATAACTTTCTATTTATAATATATATATATATATATATATTTAATAATATAGATATATAGTATATATATATATATATATATATATATATTTACTATATATAATTATATAGATATCATATATATATATATAATATATATCTATATGATAATATATCTATTATATATATATAATAATATATATTTATATAAATTATTTCTATCTACTTAGATATAATATATATATATATTTATATATATTATATAAATTAGTATTATTATTATATATCTATATATATTATTATTTATATAGATCTATAAAATATCTATTATATATATATTATTTATTTAGTTTATATATATACTATATATATATATATATATATAATATATATCTATCTTTAATTATTATATATATTATATCCTATAATTCTATATATATATCAGTATTTTGAATCTATATTTTCATATCTATATTTATATGTCTATTTATATATATATATAATCTATATATATATCTTTGCATACTATATTTATAGATCTATATTATTAACTATATAGTGTATATATCATTTTTATTTATATTATTATAATACATATATATATATATATATTATTTATCTATTCGATACTATATATCTATATATATATATTAATATATCTATATCTATATCTCTTTAATATATATATTTATATATATATACTTTATTTATCTCTATCAGGTTATATCTAATCATCTCTTTATTTAATATATATATATATATATCTATATTATTGATTTATATTATATCTCTATCTATATATCTCTCTCTTATTTATATATATTTATATATATATATATTTATTATATTATATTGATATTATATATTAATATATATATATATATATATCTAAATATAGGAAATATAGTATATCTTATATATTAATATATATATAGATACTTTATTTATATATATTATATAATTGTATTATATATATAATCTAATTATATATTTAAAAATATATATTATATATATCTATAATATATAAATAATCTATTAATATTATATTCTATATTATATATCTATATATATATATATATATATATATATATATATATATATATTACTAGTTACGTATCTACATCTATTATTTCTAATATATA